>NC_044001.1:4952797-5120297 GCF_902150065.1 Myripristis murdjan
TGGGAGTTTCCCCGGTGATTCCCAGACTTGGTGCTGGTGGGTGGTGGGCCTGCGGTACCACCCTCTGGACGGTGTCATTTTACCAACAGCCCTGCAGCTATCTGCCAGCCTGGCCATTTCCACACCAATCTGCCTCCCACTGTGTTACTCAGCTTATCTCTCTAACAGGAAAAACACTGTGCATTTGGTGGTGCCTCGTCACTCTCCAGGGGGGAAATTGTAATTATGGTCCTCTTTTCCCCTCCCTGCGCCGATATGAAAACGCCGGCAGACGGTCAGGAAGAGCCGCATGCTGACAGCATCCTGACTGTCGGCTCCGGCTGTGAGTTGTATCCTTCCTCTGCCTTGAAGAGCACCTTCTCACTGCAGTCGTAACGCAGAACAAATAAACCGGGAAAGTCCTCCGCCTGGCCAGTACTCCCTCTATTCCTGGACACAAGTGTCAAAATACTTTCCTGGAACTGTTAGAAACACATTTGGCTGCTTGTAGAGTTGGCTGTGCACTACAGCCATCTGGTTTAATGAACTGAGACCGGAATCAAATAATAATCACAACCCGTAATAATGTTGTGTATAAAGCCTTACATAACTACCTGAAACAACAGCACAGGGACATGGAGGCATTTTAGTGTGCCTGTTACTGCACAACTGAACTGCTCTGCAAATCAGTAGGTGTCTGACATACAGCTCACAGCAACAGGTATCTCTGCGCTAAGCGAAAAATAAAATAGTCCTTTTTATACAGTATACATTACAAATAATGATAAGACTTTAAAATAATATGTAAAAAGGCCCAGGCCCAGAGGTAATGCCCTGTTGAGGTGTGCTTGGTCATGACACTGAATCCCTGCCTTGACTTTTGACCTCTGACCTCCCTGTTCTGTATTATTGCTTCATTATTACCTACAGTATATATATAATAAAGCCCCTTTTCATGCTACACTTTGCCCCGGGCGACTTTCATTGTGGGACGTCTCTGCTCTTACCAAACCCGACTTCAAGGGCAGGGATTATGCCCGGGTTTTTAGGGAAATCCTTAAAAAGCTGGGATTAAGGCCTCCAGTGTGATTTGAGGTAAGAGCGGAGGCGATGAAACATTTGGTGTCTGATCAAAACTGTGCTGGAAACGCTCTGAAGACATTTGATTTTCACCTGTGAGTCCTTGACCTTGGGCTCACTGAGTTACTTAGGTGTATATTAAAGAATAAATTAACTTAGTGTAAACTAAATTAAGTCTGAGTGTGAATCCAGGCTATAACCTGCGTGAAAAGGGCTTATGTCAGTCTGGATGAGCATGTCAGTGAAAAACTCAAATATAAATATCACACAGAATATGTACAATTTCCAGTTCAAGATTTTTAGAAAATGACACTGAGCTCACACATGCAGCGTAAACATTACTCAAATTCATCTTAACTGAGTCAGATGTTTCACTTTCTTTTTTTGGTTGGTTGATTTTTATTTTTCATTAATCAAAGTTTGCAAATACAAAATATACACTGCATGAACAGTAAAAAAAGAAACAGCTACACAGAGCAAACATTAGATGATCTGAAACCAAAAGTTAAGCCAGACCATTTATGTACACAGTACATACACGCGAAACATAAATAATGTAAAAAATACTTACAAATAATACCGCGTTGGCGAATTTTAAAAAAAGGGGGATTAACAGACTGTCAGTATTACAGATTCCACTCCCATTCCTCAAACACAAACACACACACACACACACACACACACACACACACACGGAGAGAGACTTATTGCTTTTTCCGTTGTGAAAAGCACCACGTTTTTATATATACAATTTATACTGTAGCTTAATTTTTTAAAGGGCTTCTAACAGTCATTTGATCTGCTCCATCAAAAGTCAATTAAACTAACAAAGTCATTTAAATCGCACGTGCACACACTCTTGTGCAGTCACATGCAATTAAAGTGGGAAGAAAGTGGTTTTGACTATCCCATCACGCGAATGCAACATACAAACAGCAAAAATATGGCATTAATGAAAGGATTTGTCTTTATTTAATGTTACACTATTTAAACAGCATCGTGTGAAATGATGATCGCCTCAGACGGAGACCAAACTCTTTCAGCAGAGCAGAGTTCTGCACACAGACCGTCCTCAGCGGCTCTGGAGGCTTCTCTCACACACCTTGGGCAGAAGATCTGGATCTGAGAGAGACGCTCATCTGATCTGAACTCTGGAGAAGAACAGCAGAAGATCCCCGTCGCTCGTGTCAGTCCTGCCGTCCAAGAGAGACTCTTTGACTTTCCTCCTGTCGTCCTTGGACAGGCTGGTCTTGAGCTTGAGCAGCGCCGAAATGTGTTTCTCACTGAGCAGAGAAAAAGACAGAAAATCAACATCAGTCAGTGCAAAGTCAAGATGTTGGTCTTACGGGAAAACAACCCCACTGAGATTTAAACACAACATACAGTATAGGCTCTGGTGGGCATATCTTATTAGCATGGGTTTATGAAAAAAGAATCTCTGGCAGCGTTAGCAGCTCCTCTGTGTTGGATGTCTTCAGTTTTTGGTGATTGTGAAGAGAGGATTTGTCTCTAAATTTGGAAAATGGCCCTCTAAAAAAGGTCTAAACAGACATGACTGATTTCAGTGCTAATTTGACCAGGAACTGATCATTTCATCACCCGACCTGATCAATTTTTTTGATTGATAATGTTACTTGTTAGATAGACCACCGCTCGCCTCAGGTGAAGTGAACATCGCCGCTCTTCATGCCAAATGTCACGGCGACGCAGACAGAAAAAGGAGTTTCCTTGACATTCTTGCTTTGATCACATGAAATCATTTTTCTGCCAGGAAACATCTTAACACATTTTTGACCCTTTGGCTCACTTTGTTTCCTGTTTGAGACTTCTGCTCATCACTGAAAAAAGGCTGGCGTATCATCACCAGAATGATAGTAACTGTATTGTACTATTACAATACTATTACTCTGTTGTACTATTAAAGCTCCCCCCACGGAGCTGAATCACAGCTCATTTGTTACAACAGAGTAGTGTGTGTCTACGTATAATGACCGATCTGAGACAGGAAAAAACTGACCTGAGGTCAGGGTAGGCCGCTCCCAGTGATGCAACCTCGAGTTGCAGGGAAGGAAGGTCCTGGAGTCTCAGCACTTCAGCAATGTTGGGCAGGATGTCTTTCAACCAGTCCTCCTTCGATCCCTGTGAACGGAGAGGAGTTACATGAGCTCTGCTAGTTTTTTACTAACCTACAAACATCTGACTGGAAAGTAAATAAACGCTGGGATAAAGTTTCCATGATGCCTCACCGCCTCCGTGAACAGCTGGTGCAGCTGCTTGCCGTTCTCCGTCACCATCCGGGCTGCTTGCTCCTGCTTCTCCTTGTCCTTCAGCTTGACGTTCCCCTTCAGGAGCCTCCTGACGTATTCGACTGTCACGTCGTACTGCAGCTGGCCCATCAGCTCCTGAAACCAGTCACTCAGTCAGTTTGGCATAAAAAGCCATAATATGATTCTCTATTGATCCCCGTGATGGAAGTGATCTTTTTGTTTGCACTTTCTCCACAGGGAGAGACACAGACAGTGTACCAGCGGCTCCGGGGCCCTGGAGCTGGTAGGGATTCAGTGCTTTGCTCAGTGACACTACAGCAGGGCGGATGCATGTCGACATGCTGTGGGACTTAAACCAGGTTTTTTCAGTTGAAGAGCAACCTCAATATTCACTGCACTGCTCTGCTGTCCTTCAAAATCCCCAACTCAAGTATTTATCGGCTCATATGGGGAATGATTTGCCATTAGTAATGCCACTTTTTACCTAAATCAATGAATCACTTCATGAACTAATTGGTAATCAGTGCAAAATAATTAGTTCTTCTTAAAATCACGTTTCATCTTGTTTTACTTTTGTAGCCCAGTCAAAACACCAAATTCAGTGCAGTGACAGTTGATTGATGATTGTATTTTCAGTTTTTTTGAGCAGTTCAACGTGTGAATCTTAGGTTTACCTGATGGCAGGATCCAGTCAGGCCCTGCAGATCCTCAATATGTGACTCAATGCTCTGCAGCAGCTTCTCAAACAGCAGCTTCCTCAGCCAGTCGTTTGTTCCCAGAGTGCGATACTGTGGCTGTGTGTGTGAGGGGGGTGGGGGTGGGAATGAGACTGTTACACACTGCGACTTTACCCCAAAGTTTACCACAATCATCACAATGTACACACTAGCACGGAATACGTAGGAAAACTGCATGCTTTGCTATCATTTAAAGATTTTCTCAGAATATCCTGATCTGAAAAAAAAAAAGGTTTTTAATTTGATTTTAATCCTAGTTTCTAATCCTACTTTTAATCAAAGTAAGATGGGCTTTAATTTAAAAGGTATATTTACATTTTGGTGTTTAACTGATACTCTTACCAGAATGTAATTAACCTAGTGCATATCTCAAATAAGATTAATTTCCCAGATTACCATTAGTCAGCAAAGCAATAAGACAGAAGTGCAGGAGAAGTAGGAAAGTAGAGGGAATTTTTTTTTACAGTTAGTGTAAGTCTTGATGTGACCTATTTTAGAGGCTAAACATGGAAAAACTGTCAGCTCTGGATCATATAAGGTTTAAAGTCTGATTTTCTGCCTCTGCGCAGATAATCTTTTTTAGTGCAGAGGAAAAGCAGTTAGGTTGTGTTTAAACTGATTAAATAAAGCCTACCTTGAGTTCCTTGTGCATGGGGCCTAATAGATACGTGTGGGAAGATTTTTTCATGGCTGTCACAGCAGACAAACAGCGTTGCCTCACGTCCTCTGGGAAGAGATGCCTCTTCTTGTCGATGAAGTCCCTGCAGAGAGATGGAAGCCACAAATTGTGAAACTCTCGCTTGCAGAAATGCATGTTGGAAAAGATTGCACTGTAGGGTTGGACTGATATTTCGCCACTCATGATCCACATTCAAAACCATGGCAGCTCCTTTGTCATCACAGCTGATGATGCTTTGTTCACTTGACGCATTTTATTTTTTCACTTCACTGTTAATTGTTTATATTTTCTGCTCATTTATTCATTTGCAGGTCTTAGAGTTTATGCACTGAGTAGAGCAGCTGTAAGGGTTTCTAACAGGTTCTCTACCTTAACCTTCAATGCATTGAATATCTCATGGATGCAGCTGCACGGCTTGAGGTCCCTGCTGTGATTAAATGAGGAAGTAAGCAGCCAGGCTTTTCCTGTGGCTTAACAGACTGGCTATGACAAGACAAGCTGCTGGTCTGTGCAAAAGAATTTTCATTTTTGCAACAGTTTCTGCAGACAGTTTTGAATTCATATTGACCGAATAGGATCTTAGAGGCTTTCCCGTTTTCCAGCGTTAAAATCAAATACAAAAACGTACCTGAGCTGTTCCATGCAGTGGAGGTTCGCCATGACAACTTGTTTGCTGTTCGATTTGCTTCTCGCCATAACCTCCCCCTGGAATTTGGTGAAGCTGCAGGAGTTTGTGTTTAAAAGTGAATTGTTAATTTCCACTCAAGTTTTCACCTGCAGATTAACATCCAGCATTGCAGATCCCAAACATTTTTCGATACCTCTCTTTGCTGAATGAACAATCATCCCATTATAGTGAATTATATTCTCATTAACATTTTTAAATGCTTTAACCCTATAAAGCCTGAACTATGAAAGAATTGGCAGAAAATTCAAATTTTTTGAAATTGAACCCTTTATTTAGTCCTATAACAAAATATATTTAAAAAATAATAATAAAAAAATATGTTATTACACGACCTTTCTGGTGTATGATATGTGATATGTACTTGAAGTGCCAATGGTATGGTCCAGGGTGAACAGGGGAAGTGTTCAAAGGTATATAAGAGTATTTTGGTCAAGTATTGATTAAACTGAAAACGAAAAACGGAATTGAAAATGTGTATCATATATGATACAAATGGTTTTATAGGGTTAAGCCCAAGTTCAGCTGTCTTGTAAAAAAATGTCTCACAATAACAAGAATGAGGTCTTTTGTAAGAATCCAACATTTTGAAGTTTCTCAAAATCAGATAAAATCAAACTCAAAGAGTAAAAAAAAAAATAGGATGGCACTGATTGGTTTCATGTTTCATCACCCTGCTCAGATATATTTCAAAATAAAATCAGGTCTAAAGGTTTATTGCAAAAGTTAAAAATAGACTAGCATCACACCAGCATTATCTTTGCCAAATTTTACCTTTGCAGGAAGTTCTCCAGCAGGCAAGCCGTCCTCTGGACCTTGTGCTCGTCTCGCAGCAACAAACTGAGTGACTCCACAGCACTATTGATGAACTAAAAACACAGAGATGGATGCCATAAAATACTGAATGGGTTTAAACTACACATACAAATATCTATAGGGAAAACAAGCGAACATATGTAACATTTTAACATTTATTTGTGAACAATGACTTGCATCACGGAAAACTGTCCACTCTAATGTTTAACTGGAGATTTTTTTCTTGGTGAGTCAAACCAACACGAGGAAGTGAACCCCTAACGCTGGCAGTGCTTGTACCTTAAACTGTCCCGTGATTTATTGCTAGCAGGGGAAGTTGGTTCAACCTCACACCGCTTGACCTTAGCACTTAATTGATTGCTTGAGAACTATATAATTATTAATTATTACATATAGCTTGTATCAACATGATATGAGCTACTCTGGAACATTTGATGACTTACAAATTTGCTCCCTTGATTATTAATGTTGTTTTCCTCAAGAGGTGAACAGAGAGCTAGCAGCACTGCGAAGACTGTGTGCAGCAAGTCCTAAAATACGTTATATTTGTATCCACAAATGTATATTCCTGGAAAGTAACACCTTTGTAAAATTCCCTGAAATTCCTGGTCCTTCCTTAATGAATTAATCCATGATCCTGTCTTTCCCTGTCTACAATATGGTTCTCAACATCACATGATACTGTTTTACAGGAGGTCTGATTTTCTGTTACCTGAATAACATCGATGGCTAAGTGACTGATGAAACACCCGTCACTTCTCTCCGGTTCTTCTCCATTTGCCCATGCTTCCTCTTCCTTCTTCAGAGCCTCTTTAATGAATCTTTGGAGCTTCTCCTGAACACACACCAGCATCCTCAGTTACACCAAAGTGCCCTGTACACCCATTTTGTCACCTCTGTTTATCCAGCCTAAACGTTTTCAACCCGGGCACGATCAATAACAGTTAGTTAGTTAGCAAGTATTTATCTTAACATAAAATTCTGACTTGTAACTCTCAGTCATCAAATTAGGACCCAAAGATGAATGAACATCCAAATGGCCTTAATGTAAAAGCAGTGACAGAGTTTTATCAAGCCAAACTCACTGAAAAACTAATACTAAAAAACATACATTAAACAACTGTGTGGCAAACATGTTAACAAAAAAATGACTTTGTAAAAAATGGCTTTTGTTGATAGACTGGGCATAAAAGGTAATACATTCCTACTTATTGCACACAGGTATTGTGAAATATATACAGGCAGATCATGTGAACTTCTATCATTATATTTTTAAAACAACAACACTACATAAACTGGACCTTAAAATAAATGAAAACTAAAGCAAACCTACCACCACTGAAAACAAGCTAAAACTCAACTGAAATTGAAATTTGAAAACTGAGTGAGAACTACCTTATTACTCAAAAGTAAATAACATCAGCCTGGTCATCTCGGGTTACCTCTGTGTTACTCAGATGCTGTCCCTCCAGATTTTCAAGAACTTCTTTGGGCAGCAGCTCTCCCAAAGCTTCACTGTTGATCTCTGTCACCAGCTCCTGTTGCTGCAGGATACTGACACAAAAAGTCAAAATCACATTAACTTTCATTTACGTCCTGTGGACTAGGATTAGAATCAAGTTCATAGTTTTGCATGGATTTCTCCACATGTTTGGATCGCAGAGAGAAATCGTCATATATGCTTACTTTAAAGGAAAATTCACCCTCAGGTTCTCTTACAGAAATAGATCTCATCATACTGTATTTTGTGATGAGGTATTACAATTTATTTTTCTGTCATTCTCACTTTCCTTCAGTCTGGCTTGTCTGATTCTGATTTCCTGTGTTTCCCAAAATGCCTTTTGACAGTTCCCAGAGAAGTGTCCTGAATGTGTTGCTTTCATAAGGGTTTTATGCGTAGGTGGAGTGGGTGTGTAAAGGTAGAAAGCTATCCAGCTACTCAAAACACAAAATTTCACGTGGGAGCAGTGCATTCTGGTCTCGTTGCTGCTCCTGTGGTGGAGAAATTGAGGTCTCATGATGTATTTCTGTCTGAAATGTTGGTCCAAAATGGTGGTTCTAGAAAGAAGTCCTTTCTCTTTGATTATGAGGGACTGACACCAAAACCTGGTGTTTACTGTTGACATTTTAGATTGCTGGCACATTTTCTCTGAATGAAACATCAACAAAGAAACCTGAGCAGGTGGATCCAGGTTAAAGCAATTAGTTCTTATTAGTTCTTCGACTTTCAAGACTTACTTTGGATAGTAGTTGTTCACCCAGCAGAGGAGGGTGGTGCAGTCTGCCTCCTCCAGCCCAAACTCTGTGATCTTCCTCAGCCTGGCGCCAAAGGCTCGGTGGTACAACCTGGCGTAAAAGTTGCAGATGTCGAACTCTGGTGGGTAGCAGCCCTTCACGACCTCCACAACCTGTTTTAGGTCATCTTTCAGCTGCTTGCCCATGCCGCAGATATGCCGCTGGATGGACGACCGCTGCATCTTGTCAGGGGTCACGGGTGTCTCAGCATTGTCCATACGCTCCTCCACCAGCCTGCGAAGGGTGGAGTTATGATGCTCCCTCCAGTGACTGGGCCTCCACTCTGGGGCTCCCTCATGCCTCTGAGCCCACAGCCGGTCCTGCTGCTCCTCCTGACAGATAGCCTTCAAAGCGGAAGCCAGAGCCTCCAAGTTTTCCTCCCCCGGGCTGAATGACTTCTTCAGAATCAACTCCACGAGGGAGAGGAGGGCCCCGCGGTCCTTAGCAAGTCTGCTCACTTCTTTTTCCTCAGTTATCTGCCCCGACAGACGCTCCTCCCTTTCTATCAGCTGCAGGCAAGCCTCAAACAGACAGTGCTGCTCGAGGTTTTGTTCAAACGTGAGTGGCACTGGAGGAGAAGGGCAGAGAGGAAGACGTTTTAAATGCCTTTGACCAAAAATAGTCTGGTGTCTTAACTTCAGGCTCTGAAAAATGTGACTGCCTTACTTACACATCACTCTAATTCAACAGTCAACTTAAAGTGACCTTACTGTGCTTTTATGGTAATTCTGTTTATCTTATACAATATTTCCACAATATTCCTCATGGCGGTCATATTTCTACAGTGTATTATATTGTTTTGTGTCTGCTCACCCCTTGGGCACTCCACAGTAGCAGTGCTCACTGAGCCGTGTCCATCGGTAACAACAACCTTTGTTTGTCCTTTCTTGTTTCCTCTTAATTTGGGGAGCTTTAGGTGCAATCGTTTCCCTCCAGAAGTTTTCCCACTCTGTTCTGTGGGAGAGTCCGGCTTGCTTGTTATTCCCATTGTGTCGCCCCTAGTCCGCATGCCCCCTACACAGAGCAAAGGATGGTTTGGTTACTTTGTGATAACTCCGGAGTCAAGCTGCTGAGAATGATATCAATAATAATAAAAAAAACAGTAGTACAGCAGTAACATAATATCCAGATAGATGTTTTGGTGTATTCGTTCATAATGTAGATGTTTTTCTAAAATTAGCGAAAGGGACATTCTTTTTGACCCAAAACCTTGAGATTTCCATGCATATCAAAAATAACCTTAAATGAACAGCACCAGTTTTAATGAGTGAAATGAGTGAAAATTGTGACAACTCCCTTATTCACAATGTAAAACCACAAGAAAATACATTCATCATATAGCATGGAGTGGAATAATCAATCTATTTTTTTTTTTTCACCCTCCACAGTCAGCTCTTATCGTAACACATCGAGGGGGATCTCTGCGACACACACACACACGCATGCACAGTGTATTACTCACCCTGGAAATACTGCCTGCTGCTCTGTTTGAAAGGTTGGAGCTGAACAGCCAGCACCAACCTTATATGAGGAGCTGTTGGCTCCTCCTGCTGAGTGTTAAACTCCCCCATGTGTTGGAAAGTCCACAGTACACACACACACACACACACACACACACACACAGAGCAGAGCAGACCATGCCAGCTGTTTTTTATTTTTTCTGTTTGAGGGTACATACTGAAGGAAAGTTTCCGCCTGTGGAAAACAGCGGCGCTGATGTACCATTAATAAAGACTGAACTCTGAATACAGACAGTGGAGTGCAAAAAAACTCAGCCTTATTTCAAATTTAGCCAAATTCTAAATAAATTCTAAATAAATTAAGCCAAATTTATTTAGAATTTATTCTCAAACACAATTTTAATTGAATATTTGAATATTTGCTGTTAATTTGCTTATGTTACTGCTTGTTATTAACAGACAATGATAATGATATATTTATATTATACATAAATAGATATATTAAAGTGTTGAATAGATTCTATTTAACCCTATAAAGCCTGAACTATTAAAGAATTGGCAGAAAATTCCAATTTTTTGAAATTGAACCCTTCATTTAGTCCTATAACAAAATATATAAAATAAATAAATAAATAAATAAAAATATGTTATTACACAACCTTTCTGGTGTATGATGTATGATATGTACTTGAAGTCCCAATGTTATGGTCCAGGGTGAACAGGGGAAGTGTTCAAAGGTATACAACAGTATTTTGGTCAAGTATTGATTACACTGAAAACGAAAAACGCTCTTGAACGCAATTGAAAATGTGTATCATATATGATACAAATGGCTTTATAGGGTTAAAGGTGAACTCCGCTAAATTTTGTCAACTGACAAATATTGTTGTTTGTAAACATCTCCAACAAATGATGTGCTTATTCCACCGGATTTGACTGTCATCACCCCACTGAATGGGCGTTATCAGTCAGACTCCCCTCTACAGGTTTGGGTTAGTAGGTCCCAACTGCACCTTCTAGTGGCTCAGAAGCTGTTAGCATCTATTCCCATCATCAATTTGTCTTAACCAATCAGATGGGACCATGGAGCCAGACGTACCGTGACGTATAAAGACAAATGCAGTCGGTCATGGAGGTAGGTGGTTGGAGGGTTGGATGGGTAAATCACACAGACCTTCACTCCAGAGACCGGGGATTAAGTCCAAACTCCATCAAGAACCGTGTTTGTTTTTAGTTAGTTAACATTGTGTTAAGTTTCCTAACCTTAGCCATCACCTGTTTCTAACCTTAACCATCACCACAAACCCTTTCCTAACCGTTAACCATCACCACAAACCCTGGTGCTGATAACGTCCATTCAGTGGTGCTTATTCTGATCTTTTTTTGTTTGTTTGTTTGTTTGTTTTGTCAGCTGAGCTTTCGGTTTTCATTTCAATCGTCCCTCTTGCGTAATACCCCTTTAAATAATATTTATCAGATACATTTACTCAATATAATCAAATCTAAAATTGCATTATCAAATACATATCTGAGTACTGAACACTGAATCCTTCTGAATAATAAGGAATGCTTTTTATTATTTTATTATTATTTTATTATTTTATTTTATTATGCTTATTTTTCCTGCTGTATTTTGCTCTGTTGACCAATATTCTAGTTTTTTGTCCCTGATTCTAATTTACTTTTATGTCTACCTGTTACTGTAATTATTGCTTCTTTTCTTTTAGCTTCTCTTTTCCATCACATTGCACTCTCCTGTACAAAATGTGCTACAAAATACTAGACAACATTTAGTTAATCATGAAATTGGTTTTACCTTCAGCTCTATGAGATCTGTAGGGGAGACAGTGCCTGAAAGTCAAACACATCGCTCTTGAAATGTCCCACCTGAAGTTCACAAGTTACAGAATTTGCGTCAGGCTTTGTAGCAGCTTATTTAAATAGTAAACAACAGGATGTTGGTTAAGAAGACATCTGCTCAACTTCATTTGCCTGAATGTATTTCCTGTTGAAGGTTACACTGATGCTGTCAAGTACAGAATGTAGTGGTTTCAAATGAAAATGACACCCACACACAGTTCCCATTGGCAGGAAGGTAAAGCAAATAATTGAGTTAATACAGAATTTAGCTGTCAAAGATATTTGCTCATGAAATATTTAATTTTTGGGTACAAAATTCTTCATGTTTTTCAGATATTGTCTGATGAATTACAGGTAATGGCTATATACTGTAACATTTTGGGACAAAAATATTAAAATAAAATGCAGAAAGAAAGAAAAAAAGTATCTTATTTTAAATACCTTAAGTTTTGAGATTATTCCAGTGGTCAATTCATAAAAGACATCACATTTCATGCAAACAAACATAACACCCTTTACAACTGAATTCCTAAAATAAAGCCAAAATAACATAAAGCTTAGATACTTTTAAGGAAAGGTAATAAATGAACAAACATACTAATCTGAATGAATATAGATTACAGTATAACCTGTAACCAGCAATAAAGTGTGAGAGAGAAACTCAGAGTAAAGGAGGAAAAACAGGGTAATTATAAGAAAAGGGAAGGTTAAGTAGTTCATGTTCAGCCAAAAAATGGTGATCAGGCCGCTGACACAATTTAAAGTTCAGTGTCTTGTTCAAGGGGACTTTGACAGTGATGTAAACTGTCGTCTGGCCTAAAATTCAAGCTCCTCTCCGGGCTGGGTTTCAAACCAGCAAACATTTGGTTGTTGGTTATCCTGTACATCTGTGGGCGCCACTATAAAGCTGCCAACAGCAAAACATACACTAATACACTAATATTCATACACTAATATTCTCTGTTCCAAAAAATGGAACAGAGAATCTGTATAAGGGCAGGTTAGGGCAGGTAGGGAGGGTAAAAAAAAGGAATCAATAATTTGCATAAACCCAGTATTTCACAGTCAAATAGTAGAGAGAAATGGGAAAGCTGATTTTCACTTCCTTAGGAAACAGGGAAGTAGTTGGTTTGTTAAAGCCGTAAATTTGTTTTTACTATGATAGTACTCTCTGGCCAGGCTTAAAGACTGATGTTAAGTTAGAGACAGACAAAGCCAAAGTCTCAAATCATTTCAATATCTTATGTGGTTCGTAACCTTGTGTCTAAATAACCGCCTTGTTCTGATTCTTTTGGTGAAAAGCACCTTAAAAGATACAAAACTGCCACAGGGATTCAGGAGAAGTCCTTTTCTTTCACTCTAGTTTTGGTTTTCTTAATGATAAAACTGAACTCCATCCCTAATTCATATAAAAAGTTGCTACAGCCTTCAAACAGCCTTTGTCACAATAGAAAGATGAGTTTGTCTGACATTTATCTGACAAACTCCCTGTAAACTGTGGTGTACCACAGGGCAGCGTTTTAGGACCTCTTCTTCTCCTATAGTTTCAGAATAGGAAAGCGACCTGCTCTAAGGTCTTGTTTTGTGTCCAACCCAGCCACCTGGCATTATGTAAAGTCCTCAGGTGATTTGATGCCAAAAGCTTATTAAGTTGAGAGTATGGCTGATCAATATACCTGTACAGAAGGATGCATAGCCTGTTTTATCTGGTCACAAAGCCACATTTCAACAAGGCTTCCCAGTTGTATATTTTACTTAATGTTAAATCTAGTGGATCGCCTATCAACTAGCCTGCTCAGCTGATGATTACCTGGGCCTTGAAGGTGCGTACAGTGGTAAAATAACAACAGGAGCTCAGTTTCATGCAAGAGGATTAAGCTGCTGGATATGAAATGCACTGATATGTTACCCAGAAACTTGATCATGTGATATTTTGACTATACAGTTCCTAGTAGGGATGAAGAAGCTGAGGCACCAGTTACAGACGCTAAAAAAACAAACTAATTACGGTGATACTAGGACTTGACTGGAGGGTCTATTAAGAGAAGGAATAGTTTAGGCAATTAGACAAGCAGGGAAACTACTGCAGCTCATTGATATTCACAAAATAATTCATTGAAATTTATTGCAAGGATAAACCCCTTGAGTCGCACCGACTCGTTTTCGTCTTAACAACACAGCCTTGAAATATCTGCTTAACGAGGTTGGAGATTATTGATGTGTATATTTAATCCTGTTTGTGTGCTGATACCCTTTTGCTTCTGCCACTTTTTACCATCAAAGAAAACGAAAGTGAAAAGAAAGTGGAAAAAAGTTTCCAACAATGTTTCTGTCCAACAGGATTGTCAAAGAAATGCAAAACAACATTGGGCTGTTGATCAAAACCTGAGATTGCTGAGATGTCTGGCACGCGAAGATTACTTTCTGGCCCATTCTGGTTTGGAGCTTCCCACCCATTGGAGTTTCAAGACACTCCCAAACATGTCCAATCATGCACCGGGGAAGAACAGGTTTTGCCACACATAAACCCTGACTTTATATTATAGTGAGCAGTGAGGGGCAACTAATTTGTACAAAGTGGGGTTAGCTTTTTATGGAATGAAAACTTAAACTCTTGGGCCAGTGACCCATAACTGGACCCTCCTGGGTTATGGAGACGGAGATTTAACCACAGGACCAGGACCAGGGGACAAGCCCCTAAAAGTTTGTGAACCCTTGGAAAATTACATACATTCCTGCAATACTTGCTCCAAAACTGTGATTTGCTTTTCTTCATAATAATAATAAATAACCCCAATCGGAATAATAAAAAAAGATGCATAAACAAGAACACGTATTCATATCTTTGTTGAGGACGCTGGTTAAGAAGTTAAGAACTCACAGTCTTTGATGGAAAAAGTATGTGAAACTTTAGATTTGAAAACCGATGTCACCTCCTTAACACCACAAAACTCAGCTTATCATTTCCTATTTTTGCTGGCCAGTCCTGCATCAAGGTTAGCACATATTTAAACCATTTCTCTTTACACTTTCAGGTCATTGATATTTGACTCAAACAGCACGCTGCCCACAAAGTGTCACAGGGATTTACGGGGCCAGCAATACCAAATGTGTTAGTTTTTTTTTTTTTTAGATGTTAACTGATATGTAGGTGTTGCTTGTGATATCAGACAATAATCTTAGGTGTCACCTCCAAATTTAAGTGCCTACAGTATGTTGAACTGCCAATCAACGCTAAATCATGAATTCCCCTTTTTCTGGGGATAAAAATGAAAAGTAGGCGAACATCAGTGGATGTTTCGTAATGTTGTACTGGGCAGCTCAATATCAAAAGTTCAGCTGAAGTTCAGCTTTTGACTCATCTGTCCAGAAAGCATTGTTCTCAAAGAATCGTGGAACATCCAGATGGTTTTACGGAGACTTGAAATGGGCAGTTATGTTTTTGTTGCCGTTTGTCTTCATGAAAGTAGTGATTTCATCATTTGTATCCCTTCATGAACTCGTCTCTTGTTCAGTCTTTTATTTTCTTCTTCTGGACTCATCAAAAAAGATATGCCAGTGCAAGAGATGCCGGCAGATCCTTTTGCAGTTAGCCTAGATTTCTTTGTCACCTCCTAAACCCCAGAGTTTCTTGCATTCACACATTTCTAAAAGGCATTTTCTGAAAAGCTTAATTCCAAATTACTGTGTGCAAATTGACAGTGGCACTTGCTGCAGTCCTGTCCAAGGCCACAAGATGGGAAATGCAAGTTTTCCAAGAAAGGGCTTCCCCATCCAAAATGTAAAAAATGGTTGGTGAAAGACCCTAAAACAGAGATAAGAGCATGGTGCAAACTGTGTGTAAAATCATTCGACATTGCTAACATAGATAAAACAACCCCACTAGTCATATCATTGGGAAAAACCACGGTCATCTTGTGAAAGCAAAGCCAGCAACCGGGTGGCTCATCATTTTTGTAGGCTATCTCATCATTTGTGACGATACTTCCAGCACATGTAGCAGTTTGAGTATTTCCACACAGGATAAACATGTAGCTTTCAGGAATCTGAGATGTGAAACTGTCTGAAAAAAGTCTGGAAATGTAGGTTTGGAAATGAAAAATGTGTGGGAACCCTTAATATTGTTTGCACACCAGGCTGCCCTTGTTCTTCTTCTTCCATCAAGGTGAAGGTATCAGGCTCTGATGTGTCTTAATGCATACTGGAAAAACAGTTTTGTGCCTGTATAAATGAGCAGCCTGAGCCAAGAGGGCTGCCAGAGGCTTGATTTTGTGTTTCTGTAATGATATACTCCACTGTGTCATTGTACTGTGTTGCAGAATGTATCAAGAGGTGCTGTGTCTGTGTCTTTTTATGTGAGAACTGGGAAAAAGACTTTTCTTTGGAGGACAAAAAATACTCTATATCTCTTTTCCTTACTACTGCATAGTCACTTTTCTGATGTCGCCTTGGGCCCCTACCAGCTTCAGCTTTCAACACATTTGACCAAAGGGAAATGTTACATTTTAAAAATACTCAAACGCAGAATGAAACTGAAAATGAACGAAAGCATAAAGGATATGTTTGACCAAAGTTGGAAAAGCCCATGAAACGCCACAACCGCAGCTAGACCTGGTGTAACACTGGAGCCCCGGTGCATGCTGTCTGAAGGCCAGTGCACATTTACAGGAATTAAACCGTTTATTATCTGCAGCGGCAGGTTTGGGGCTACTCGGCGTCATAGAGGGGGAGTTCAGGTTTTCGTCAGTGACCTTGAAGTTGCAGTTTTCAAAACCACATGTAGTTCATTACAGGCAAGGATAACCACGATAACCACTTTGTGTCACATCGCTGGCCGGGAGACTATGCACTTTACAAAGCAATTTCTCATTTTAGGAGCTACAGAAATGACTCCTGAAAGTGCAGCCTTGTTTGCTGGTCACATGGTAATTTGAGTTAGGGCCTGATGCACAGGGAGCACAGGGAGCAGGTCCTAAGTCAAAGGGCCTCATGCACCAAAATCTTCATTAGTTTTTTTCTTGAATTCCATCTTAAGAAAGGTCCTAAGGAAAGTCTATGCCACTGTCCTCATAAACTGAAAGCATGTGCCAGTGGATTATAATTAGCATGGTAAACGTTCTGTCTGTCCCAATAAAATGGCATGAGACTGCAGGGCTGTGCACATGCAGAAATCACACACACACACACACACAGAGAGAACACGATCAAGTTGAGAGAAGTCAAGTATGCCCAAACGAAATTCAAAAGCGGGTGGAGCGCTGGACTTCAGATGTCAACAAATAAAAACCCACTTCTATCACTGTGAAATGGGTGTACCGCTGCAGGGAGTGAACACCAAATGACTTGTCATATAATTTCTTTTGTTGTGCAAGAAAGTGATTCCAAAACAAGTGAGACAGTAAATGACAATAATCAATTAAAGCTGTAAGCAGCGTTGGACGGCCCTCGCACCGGTGCCCCGCGGCGGTCAGCAGCTATGTGATGGGCAGACAGAAAATGCAGGCAGACAGAGAAATCCACATTCAATCCAATGGAGAAATCGAGCAAACCCATATCCGTTTGAGGTCACACCGCTCGGACATCATTTGAGTTACAGACGCGATTCAAATTTTTAAACGAGAGACTCGGATCTATAAATCTTGTATTTATACGATTTTGCTATCTTGTACCGTTTGTGAGTTATGGCAGTTTTAGTTTGACTGTTTTCTCTGCTCCCGCTGACGGTTTATAATGGGTGTGTATTGCGGAACTGTCCGTTGTCTAGAGTGAGTCACATGACCGGGCCAAGTGCAGAGGAGAGGACACCAGGGTCCAAAATGTTTGAAAAGTCTTCACAGCTCCCACAAACTTGCTCCAATTTAAAAATTAATTTGGAATTTTCGTCCTCTTTCCGTCGGCATAAGTATCGAAGCCGTGCGATGTTTACTTTGGACGGCAGGGGCCTAATTAGTGCCAAGTGTGCGCCTCTTCATACCAAACTCCATGCGAAAAAATGGCGTTTTGGTTGCAGCAACGCCGACTTTGAGGGCTTATAATTTAAAAACTAAGCGAGTAATGACGAAATCCTTCAGAACTTTTGTTAAGCACTGTATCTTCTGTCAAGTATTAACTTTTCGAGCCGCTGCGATTTACGGCCTCGGAGGAGATAATTTTTGTTCAACGCGAAATTTCATGCGTGACTTTTACTTTGAAAGGCAAATTGCGGACTTCCTGTTGATTTTAGGTCTGGGGGCGAGCGCTGGTTTTAGGTGGGGGGCGTGAGCACGAAAAATGTCGGACTTGATGAGATCTACGTTTTGGCTTTGGTTTGGTCTTTCTATCACATTCCTGTGGGCCGCAGCGGCTGCCTTTGCGTCCCTAAGTGGTGCTAGCGAGCCCATTTTTGCACCTAGGGTGTTATTGAATTTTTCGCCAGACATGGTGTACGTGCTGAATTTGGTGAGTTTTTGAGCATGTTTAGGGGGTCAAATTAAGCGTTAAAGTGGCATAATAATAAAAAGAAGACAAAAGAAACAGTACAAAAACAATAGAGCCCTCTCCAGAGAGGCGAGGGCCCTAATAAAAAAAAAAAAAAAAAAAAGAACCGGAAAAAACGGTACAAAAAGGGCCTCTCTCCGATGGAGGGCTAATTATTTTGCACAAACATGTCAGCACTCAGTGGTGCATGAGAGTGCTTTTGAGTGAGCATAAATATTGTTCTTTTGCCAAAAAACAAATTCCAAATAAAGAAAACGCTGCTGAACACTGGAATTCTTACTGGAAATAGTTTAAGTAGGTTTTAGGAACAAGAAAGAGCCACCATATGGATTAAACACATTTGCCAGTACAACAGTCATCCTGACATTAGCAGAGTTTATTTAAATAGATTTTGGGAAGTTAGGATGCTTGTGTAATTCATATTTCCTATCATAAGTTAGGATAGGAACTTTGATGGCTCTCTGTGATGGTTATTTTCAGGTCACCATGGCTATCAAACAGTAAAAACAGGATCTGTAGGTTAGGAAGTTTCTATAATAAAAATGGAGATTAAATGGTCGCCTGCAGACATGTGACCTGTAAATGAGAAATTGATTTCTAAAGTGCCTGGTCTCCCTGCCAGCGATGTGACACTTCATGTGTGCTTGGAGGCCTGGAGGAGCTTCTGTCTCTCTCTCTCTCTCTCTCTCTCTCAGATCTCTAACATTTTTCCCTTTTCTGCTTCTGGGTTTTTAGGGGACTTTTCCTTGCCTGCCAAGAGGATTCAGGTCATTTCGTTGTCTGTAAACTGTGTGACTCTAAAGCCCTTTGGAGACTGTAAACAATATCACATACTGTGATAAGCACTCTGGATAAACTTGGAGCTGAAAGCAAAAATAGGAAGCTCATCCCTCGCTGATTTTGACTTGACTCTGTTTAGAGCAGGTTGACTGGCAGATTAAATTCTCATCACAAGACAAACCACCCTCGGTTTCTTCAAAACATCCCCAACAAACCAAGAGGGTTTTAATCAGGGCATTGTGGCTATTAGAGGAACTATGATCAAACCATTTTGTTATGCTCTGTTTCGTCAGCTGCTGTGGTCCCACTGAAGGGATTCTTACTTGTGTGTGTAGAAAGGAGAAGTTGGGCTGTGACATGAGGCCTTTTCATGCTCTGAAACAGTTGTGGTCTTGCAAAAAACACCAGGAAAAAATAGATCTTAACACATTAGCAGAGTAGTAAATCATCTTATCTTATCAAAATGCTTTAGGATGAGCCTGCAGTCTCAACTGAGCTGGAAAACATCCAGACGGATCAAGTGTGTGAGGAAGGAACAGCACGGGATGTTTTGCAGGAAATACAGAAATAAGACACAAGTGCTTGATAAATAATTGGATATAGGGGTCTAATAATTCTCTTTGAAAGCATTGTTCTGTGTGAGCGAGTCGGGTTTGTAGGAAAACATTTAGCTCCAGTGCCCGTCACAGATTTGATTTGTGGAGGCTCATAACGCAGCCTTGTTGCATCAAATCTGCCCCAAGTTTTTAAAGAACATTTTCAGGCTTCTGAGAGTGTGTTTTTAATTTATCCAGAAAAAAAAAAAACCCACAGAAAACAACTGACTGATTTGGTAATGGCAGTTTAATTTAGAAAAGTCCCCGGTGAGATATTGTACACAACATAGGAAAACCGATATCTGACCCAAACCCGTAACCCATTCAGGTGTTATTCTTCAACATTTCAACAAAGAAAGCAGCGCCTCTGTGGTCCCGCAGTGACTCAGCGACATCACACCCGTCGAACCCTGGTGGTGTTGACGCCGTGCCTCATCTGTTTTGATTCCAGCCGGCTCCACACCAGATGCCCCACAATGCCGTCGTTCAGGCACGGCTGAATGGATTCAACTGAAGTGGGTTTTCAAAGGCCGGCGTGCATACTTTTATGCTGAAGTCACCAGCGGCTCGTACTGTATTTAGTGCTGATCTGGTCCCACATGGGAAAAAGCCTCTATCGTACCTCGTTTAGCCCCTAAATGAAGAATTAACGCAACATATCACAATCAAAGGGGCCTATTATGCTCATTTCCAGTGCTATACTTTTATCCTGGGGCTCCACTAGTGTAGCTTTGCATGATTCACAGTTTTAAAAAAATCCTTATTTATTTTATACTGGCCCTTCATCAAGCCCGTCAGGTCATTTGCTACAAGGTAAAAAACGTCCAGGCATGTTTGTATTTCTTTAAACCAATCACAAACGACTTGGATGCAGGCTGCAGCAACAGTGTCCCTCCAAAACAGCGTCCACAGGACTTATGTTGTTGCTCACTGGACTCCACAAACACTCTAATACCTGTATGTAGCTATTATGCATGTAGCTAAGTTAATTAAAAGTCCCCTTGCCCTCCTAGGAAAAAAAAAACAAAAGATATCAAAATCAAACTGTAAACCTCGTAAGGCTGCAGTCACGTTGAATCCGGATACGTTTATCTGTGCTCGAGAACGTAAACACTGTGGACCAATCAGAAAAAAGAAACCAAACATTTTATTTCTCCGATTCATTGCTTTGTTCTCACTCCCTCTCCTCATTCACTGTCTAGCTCGCTCGACCACCGCTGCTCTGCTCTCTCTCTCTCTCTCTCTCTCTTTTTTTTCTCTATTTTGCACACAGAGATTATTTTTACACAAGTTTAGCTGATTATTTGAAACATGGGCCACGTATAATAATACTATCTGACACTGTCACATTATATATATATATAGCAGAAAATGAGGAAAAGCATAATAGGCCCCCTTTAAATGAATAAATAAATGTGCAAAGAAAATAAAATTCCAATTCCCAGACTGTTTTTCTTTGGCTGTGGCCACAGACAAACACTGACCGGCTGATGCAACTAATCATATCTATTAAAAGGACAATATCAGCCTGATGTATCCGTTTAACTGAGTGTTTAGAGTTCACACGTGAGCAATGTCCACAACAGTCTTTTACTGCTCGTCTCCTCGTGGAAAGGCACTTGCGACGCATTCAGTGTCCCTACAGATTTTTTGCTTTCGTCCAGTTTTTATCCACTGATTTGATGAATTTCACCAAACTCTAGTTGAACACAGCCATCGAAGCACAAAACAGCCCAGTTCCCCTTCAAAAGGGGATGTGCTGCTTTCTTTAGATCACATTTTATATGGGGACCAAATATTGACCTCAAAACTTCTACACTATTGATCAGATGAGGAGAATATACTCAGCTGCATCCACGCATGAATGATAATAAAACATGTTTATCAGAAAGTGTCCGTTTTTCCAGAATTCAGGGTTTTCGGGATTTTATCCAAGTTTTGTTGCTGAAATGTTTTTGCAAATATCTCTTCTCAGTTGTAGAAGTCTTAATAATATATAATATTTCACACTTTCACATGTAAAAGTCTTTTCAGTATCAATGATGTAATTTCTGATATTTTTGTTTTTATAATGTGCCAAGAACATTATAAGAACATTATATTTTCCTTATCAATCCTTATATTTATGTCAGGCCAGATCATATAGAATATACGCATAGAAATACTTTGTGATTTGTGAGAAAACAGTAACAAAGCGCTTCATCAATAATTGTGCAAAATTCATTTAGTTAACAGAGTAAACATTTAGAAAGTGTAAAGTTTTGTGTGGAGTGTTTGGAAAAATTAGATATTATACAGCAGGTTAACTTTTTTGCAGGAAAAAAATGAGAAGGTGGAGCTGGCGTTGCAGACTTATCAAGCGTTTCGATGGCTGTGTTTTGAGATGGTCGACCTTAAAGGAGAGCGCCACCCTTTTTAAGGATCCAGTGAATTCTGTGTCCCAGGACGGAGCAGCGAAGGTTTGTGAAGTTTATATTCTAGCATTGCAACCACACAGACCAGAGTTAAAAACCTCGTTTGGGTGTCTAAATTCAGAAAAATCTTACAAGTCAACAAAACCAGTTTGCCAGATTTTAAACCGCAGCGACACAAATTCACAAATTCAAAGTGTTTTTCTCTCCAAACTCTGCACTGTGCTGACCTGAGCCACAGGAAGGAGATGTTGGAATTTGTGAGACGGGTGACATTTCTCTTTAATTTGGATGAATGTCTCAAATCAAGTGAGGAAAAACTGTATCTGATAACCTTTTTTGTCAGAGCTCCACCTCTCTAACCCTCAGGACCCCCGACCTCCCCCCGCCCTGTGTCGGGTCAGTTGTCGGGACGCAGGAAGCTGAGGCAGGAGAAGGGCAGATCGGCCAGGCAGTCGGTGTTGACAGCGACCTCCATGTTGCCAAATAAAGCTCTGCTCTGGTCGGCTCTGGTGCCCAGCTCCCTCTTCAGCTGGGTGAGTCGCTGCAAGATCAGCTGGCGCTCGCGGCCCCTCAGCAGGCCTCTGAAGTACAGCACGGCGCCCAGGTGCTTCTTACTGCAGGATGGGGGAACAAATCGGGTCAGATTGCATGAATGCATGTACGGGCTGCAGCTAATGATTATTCTCACTGTCAATTAATCTGCCAATTACTCTGTCGATTAATCAATAGATCATTTAGCCTATAAAGTCTCAAAAACAATAAAAACTGCTAATGGGACGTGATCACATCCCAAAGTGAGGTCACTAAAAATGTTTTATGATGATATGAACAGAGAAAACTGTCCAAGCATCTTAGTAACCGTAGTGAAGCTGGAATCAGCACATATTTGGGAATTTTACTTGATATTTGACTAAAAAGATTAATCCATCATCTCAGTGGTCAGTTTTCAGTCAGTCAGTTAATTGATTAATCGTTTCAGCACAACAAAACACTGGTGAGCTACTGACAGTCTATTTCCCTGGACATGCACACAAGACTACCTGTGACAAACGGTAATAATAACCTGTAATAAACCATCTGTAATACTGAATTCATGTTTATGATTACGATCCTGAATAGAGAAATTCTGTTAACCAAAATGAGCACGGAGACTGAAAAGTTAGAAACAGTCAAAAGTATAAAAAATGTTGAGCTAAAACACAAGAAATGACAACAGCCTGCTGAGGCCGGGATGTGTTGGCAGCATCTCACGTCTAGAATTTAGCTTTTACTTTATTTATTCGTGGTTTATTTGATAGAGACTGATAAAATGTACACAGACAAAATGAAAAAAGCCACCCAATGCAAATGTTATAGTGTTGGTAGTAGATACTAATTTGCAACGTTCATCCCTAGAAATAAAGAGATAAAAGAAAAATAAGAAATTACATTAAAAATAAGAGATTAAAAAAAGAATAACTGATTACACCACATCACAATAAATCACACATTTAGCAGTGACATAACTACAGAAAATAAGAAAAGGGGCATACAGCCCAGGATCTCTTTGGCTATGTCGGTATAGCCCAATTACATGTGCATAAACAGCTGCTAATACTAAAAACATGCACAAGAGAAGTACAGATTTACAGAATAACACTGCGGTGAGAAACACACACATTATGTTTCTCACTGCAGGTGAGGGAGAAGGGAGACGAACTGAGGAAACCACAAATGATCTAAAAAAAAAACTGCGTGCAAAACTGAAATGAACTGAAACGGAGGCTCAGTCACTGAAACTTGCAGATTCTTGCAGTTTCAAGCTGTTGCATGTTCAGTGCAGGATGGGAGTTCAGTAAAAACACACATCGGACGAAGAGCAGCGAGCAGGCGGTCTCGCTCTCTGGAAGTCGTGTCCCTCAGCAGTTTTTAAATGCCTGCAGAGGTTCATGCAGAAAACGACTCATTTAGAGCTCACTAATGCAGCAAGGAGTTTGTTTGTGTGTATTTTATGCATATTTTGTCTGTGTAGTTGGTATTATCATCTGTGCTGTTTGGTCTTTCTGCAGTGGTGCATGCTTTTGCCCCCCATATGGAATCATAAAGGTAATCAGTCAATCATCACTTGACAGTTTAGAGATCAATGCATTTTAGGAACCTAAGAAAAAGGCCAAAGACTCGTCACTTCGAAGGGGTTAAATATAAAAGTATTTCCCTGTGTGAGCTAGAGGAGTCTAACAACACTGATTTGTGCAAACAATAACAGACAGTGAAGGATATTTCGGTGCAGTGTTTAGTTTTTAGAAGTCAAAACAGCTTGCCGGTGTTCAGGAAAACAAAAGTTTGGGGTGCCACGATTTCTCACTACAGTCTAATTTGGGGTTACAAAACTTTACGTTGTGAGGAAGAGACGTTCCACTGTGCAGATTCTGCAAGGAGATTTGTGATGTGGAAATTTGCAGCCAGGAGTCATGCAAACACTAATCTGTTGACTGCATTCCAAGCAGGTGAATCAACGACGGTGTACTTTCCCCTTCAGTTTAGTCTCCCATCCCACGGCTGCCCCCCTAAACTTAACAAAACACTTCCTCATTCTGCAGTCGCGTCGGGCACAGAGCCAAGCTGGGGGCTTCAGAACAACTTTAATCTGCAACCAAGAGCAGGCCTCACTCTCCACACACATACAAACACACACACACACACACACACAAGCATTTTGGGCAAAATCCTCTTTTTCCGACTCCCCCAGACTGACACAAGATGTTCAATACCATCAGGGTACAGTGGTTCAGTTCCTATGTGTAGCATTCCATGTTAGCTTAGCAAAAAGACTTGAAGTCTATGGGAGTGGTTAGCCTGGCTCCGTCAGATAAACCTTCCAGCAGCTCCGAAGCTGTCTGATTTACACAGTGGATCATGTGGATTTGAAGTACACGACTTGGGATTTTTTTTTTTTTTCTTTTAGAAAACGAGAGTCATTTCAGGAGAAGTTAGAAGGTGGAACTGTAAAAGCATATAAAAGCATATTTATCCTTTTGTCCATCACTGAGGGCACTAAGATCTACCACAAATTACCTCTGGTTTGTCTCTTTTAAATTCCAAGATGTGTATTTCAAATCCACATGATGCACTTTGTAAATCAGACAACTTCAGAGTTGCTGTAAGGTTTATTTTTTCAATCTGACGGCTAACAATTCCCATAGACTTCAAGTCTTTATGCTAAGCTAACAGGAAATGCTTCCTATAGCAACTGAACCACTGAACATACAGAAGAGAAAACGTTATCTAACATCTTGTCTCAGTTGTTCCTTTAATGTTTTCACTTTGGGGTTTGTGTCTGCTTTTAATTTCCACTCCAACTGATGCTGACATAGTTCAGCTCAAGAACGCACTTTTTCTTTTCACCGCAGACAAAGTTAAATCAAACTTTTACATGTAAAACTAATTTTTAGCCACTCCAGCCAGTTGCTACCTAAGCTGACAGGATTTGTTGACCTACAGACCTCAAAAAACCCAGTATGTCATCATCATCATTTTTCCAAGACTGAATCCTTTTTTTTCCTGGGGAATCACCTTCTGTATGTTAAACACTCACTGTCTCCTTCCACTGGGACTCCCTGCTGGGCATTTACACCAACAATATACAGGAAACCCAAGGGGCAACTCAGTTCATCCAGACGCCCAATCATTGTTGCTTTTATCGCAAATCACTTTCTTGGCAGGCGATATCGGGGTAGATATTTGACCGTTAGACCCACTTTGTTCCTGCTTTTCATCAGGCCCGTTTGATTAGCCGGTCACTTTCTGATTCGTGTTTGATTGCGGCGCCTGCAGGAAGTGAGAGTTCATGATGTCAAGGTTTCAATTTACTGGCAGTGGAGGTGCTCCAAGACTTCATCACAACTGCTGAGGAGGCCTTTTAGTAGAAACGCAACTGTAGGAACAGGACCGCACATTGTAATTCAGCTCTGCAATGCAAATGTGATAATACAGTGTGTATCATGGGGCAGAGACATGAATCAGGATTTTAGCTGCATTTAATCCCATTGTAGTGATCACAATGTCACCAGGTCTTGATTGAGGGTATTTCATTATTTGCATGTTGTGGTGATTATTCTAAGATTTTTATTGTCACAGTAGAGGGAGGAGGAGTGTAAACCTGGAGGAGGGAGTCCAGGTAAGTGGGAGCAGTTTTGTTTGCTGCTTTGAAGGTGAATGGCAATATGCGACAGGCGTGCGCACACACACACACTGCTGTCTGTAGTATTTCTATAATATTTCTGTCATTAATCTACACTGCTAGGGCCTCCACAACTGTATGTCAGCGCGGCTGCAGCTACTGAACTCAGGGGGTTTCCTTCCCCTTCAGCGGCGCTTTCCCAGATGCACTGCGCTGATTACTGTGCAACGCCACAGAGGCACAAAGCCGAAATTTCCAGAAAAAATTTAGAAAATACTACTGCAGTGGTTATTGCTATGAGTGAAATCTACTTACTAATAGTTGATAAATCATTGCCATGCATTTGATTTGTTCAAGTTCTGCAAAACATTAAAGGAGTGGCTATAGAAATTTGCACTCCTGCACCTGTTTGTGTGTGAAGCCGCTTTACCTACAGGTCAAATAAATTACTTTTGGATTACTTCGCTTTACTTTGCATTTTTGTGCATTTTTGCTCTTTTAAATAAATATTAATCAAGAAAAAGAGCTCTGGTATCAGATCAGTGATTGTATCGGCCAAAAAACGGAAGCCCAGGAATTGGAAACAGATTGGCACATCCGTAAATTAATCACATATTGAAATCATAACGTGAGACAACAGTATCATTCCAGTCCAGTGCATGTACACAGCTTTAGGCCATTTGTGGAACAAGGCTTGTAAAGTGGAGAGGCTGATCCATGTTACCACCAGCCTCTCGCCTCTGCTTCTGTGTTTCTGCTGTAAACCCAAACCAAACGTCTCCTGTGGGATTCAAATGCTGCTCACCTGATATCGGGGAAATGCTCCGCCAGCGGTCGCAGGTGATTCTTTATGTCTCGCTTGTTCTTCTGTCCGATGATGTCGCTCAGGTCGTCTCCGACAGGATGGAGCCACTCATGGGTCGAGTTCTGCAGGAGGAAAAAACACCCAAACAGGGGAGTTACAGCCGAGCCACGCCACCTTGCAATGAAGCGTGCACCAGTTTTATTATTACACACAATTAGCGACAAATCAATGTGTT
Source organism: Myripristis murdjan (assembly GCF_902150065.1). Lineage (NCBI taxonomy): Eukaryota > Metazoa > Chordata > Actinopteri > Holocentriformes > Holocentridae > Myripristis > Myripristis murdjan. Next base: position 4,980,122 of record NC_044001.1, read on the forward strand.
TTAATGTGAAGTGAGCACATTAGGCTGCATGTGATGTTGTGAAGCGATGGAGAAAAATGAATGAGGATGTGAATTAAACAAAGAGATGAAACTGTCACAGAAGAGGGAACAGTCTTATTTACCGTCCTGTTAGTGTAAAACTCATGTATGCGTCTAAAAGTATTGTTGTTTAACCTGCAGGTGGGAGGTTATCTGCCACTGTTGTGCTGTGATCCCTGTCTTGGACTCTGTGTTTCTGCCTCTCGCCTGTATTTCAACATTTTTTCTTGTATTTTTTTGCCCTGGTTTGCGTGTCCCTCATGGCTCTCACTGGGCCAGAGGCCATGGCAAACTCTCCAGGGAAGTCGTGGAATCTGCTTGTTTCCCATTATAACTCTTCCTCTCACTTCATAAACTTCAGCTTGTATAAACTTTATTTTAAATACATGCACTGTGGCGGTCATAAGGCAATTAAACAGAGATATTGCTCAGATTTAAAAAAAAAAAAAAAAAAAGAAACTGAATGCAATGTTATCCCTTTTATTTTGTTTTGTTTTGTTTTGTTGTTCTTAGGCTTATATTTCTTAAAGCTGTCATTCACCTGTTTGGTTCAAATGTAAAATACTAATAACTCAGGATGAGGGTTGAGAACTTAATTTTTACAAAGGTATCATTTTCAGCCAAAACAAAGAGCCTAAATATTGTGCATAATAATTTAAACGTCAATGATTTTCAGTGAAACGGTGCTGAAGTTTGAGTTTTTATTATAGGCGTATTCTTCTGATTTCCAAGAGTTTAATGACCGTTTGTTCAATGGATTTGAACTTGTTTGAAATTGTTGCAACTCACTAATCAGTTTTATATACACATTTTCACACCAATTTGTGGTGCATTGTTTTTAGTTTAAGCTCTGAGGAGTTTTTTTTTTTATCTTTGAAGCGTTGGCGTGATGTTTTTCAGGGGTGCCTTGGTTAAAAAAACAACAACACACATTTGGGAGCCACTGCATCAGACCGAGTCCCGCTTGTTTGGCCCTCAGTACACCTCAGTTTTGTTAGTCCTGGCTGGCTCCCCTCACATTCTCCAGTGTGCGTCTCGTTAGTTAATCAGTTCGTATTTAAGTCTTGTTTTTAGTGCAGCTCTTTGTGCTTCTGCTTCTGTGTTCCTGCTCTCCTGTTATTCCTGCACTCTAAACACATATTTCACTACAGCCTGCCTCCCTTTCACATGAGCCTGCATCTTTAGAAATGGATAACATGTCATTTTCTGTCTTCACTATCTTGGGAGTTCATTGCACACACACACACACAAAAAAAAGCAAAATGTGCACTTGAAAATTGTGTGACATGGATCGGCCAGTCCAGAGCTCAGTGGGGTTTTGATGTCAGTTTGAATCATCTGATGTTTGTGGAGGATCCTCTAGGACCAAGCCAATTAATAAATTACGTATTAATAAATATTATGTTCAACTGGTGGGAAAGAAGCATTAAAAAAACTTTTTTCTCTTTTTTTAATTGAAATGTTTGCATCCAATTATTATCAATTATATATAATGAGCAAGATAAGAGGTTTCTATGATGAACTGATGAATTCATGATTAATGATAACTGCTGTCTAAAAAGCAGACAAACTAGGGTTTTTATTTCATTATGTATTATTTTCATGATTGGTCGGCTACAAATTGATTGATTTAAAGTAATAAATCAGAAAGTGGTCTAAAATATCCATCATTTGAGCGAAGGCGGCCCATGACCTGATATGAGTCTGATCCCCCTGATTTAAAACTTCCTGAATCACCAAAGGGTGAGTTTTACTGTTAGTGACAAAAACATGACTAATATGACTCATTGCGTTTTGTCCTACACTATATTACCAAAAGTATTCGCTCACCTGCCTTTACTCATACTATGAACTGAAGTGCCATCCCATTCCTAACCCATAGAGTTCAATAAGATGTCGGTCCACCTTTTGCAGCTATTACAGCTTCAACTCTTCTGGGAAGACTGTCCACAAGGTTGAGGAGAGTGTTTATAGGAATTTTTGACCATTCTTCCAAAAGCGCATTGGTGAGGTCACACACTGATGTTGGTCGAGAAGGCCTGGCTCTCAGTCTCCGCTCTAATTCATCCCAAAGGTGTTCTATCGGGTTCAGGTCAGGACTCTGTGCAGGCCAGTCAAGTTCATCCACACCAGACTCTGTCATCCATGTCTTTATGGACCTTGCTTTGTGCACTGGTGCACAGTCATGTTGGAAGAGGAAGGGGCCCGCTCCAAACTGTTCCCACAAGGTTGGGAGCATGGAATTGTCCAAAATGTTTTGGTATCCTGAAGCATTCAAAGTTCCTTTCACTGGAACTAAGGGGCCAAGCCCAGCTCCTGAAAAACAACCCCACACCATAATTCCTCCTCCACCAAATTTCACAGTCGGCACAATGCAGTCTGAAATGTACCGTTCTCCTGGCAACCTCCAAACCCAGACTCGTCCATCAGATTGCCAGATGGAAAAGCATGATTCATCACTCCAGAGAACGCGTCTGCACTGCTCTAGAGGCCAGTGGCGGCGTGCTTTACACCATTGCATCCGACGCTTTGCATTGCACTTGGTGATGTGTGGCTTGGCTGCAGCTGCTCGGCCATGGAAACCCATTCCATGAAGCTCTCTGCGTACTGTACTTGGGCTAATCTGAAGGTCACATGAAGTTTGTAGCTCTGTAGCAATTGACTGTGCAGAAAGTCGGCGACCTCTTTGTACTATGCGCTTCAGCATCCGCTGACCCCTCTCCGTCACTTTACGTGGCCTACCACTTCGTGGCTGAGTTGCTGTTGTTCCCAAACGCTTCCATTTTGTTATAATAGAGCTGACAGTTGACTGTGGAATATTTAGGAGCGAGGAAATTTCACGACTGGATTTGTTGCACAGGTGGCATCCTATGACAGTTCCACGCTGGAATTCACTGAGCTCCTGAGAGCGGCCCATTCTTTCACAAATGTCTTGTTTCACAGTCTGCATGCCTGAGTGCTTGATTTTATACACCTGTGGCCAGGCCAAGTGATTAGGACACCTGATTCTGATCATTTGAATGGGTGAGCGAATACTTTTGGTAATATAGTGTATATGGCAAAACAACACCCATAACTTTGGAAATCTTATTACACTCCAGTATTTGACCCAAATCCAGCATGACCCACTGAATGAATGCCATCATGGTGGTTTGTCTTCAGTGATATATGATCTTTTCTTGCAAATCAAAGGGGTAAAAACTGATGTGCATGTTGGTGAGGAGGAGCACAGGTCACTACCATGTTTTCAAATAAGTCCCCGAGGCGAGACAGCTGCACACGGATCTTTTCCGCCGCTTTCTCGTGCTTCCGGTTCTTGCATGAGTAGTTGTTTTTCATCAGCTGGGCGACGTATTCCTTCACCACGTGTAAGTGCAACTCGTTCACGAACTCCTATATGAGAGAGAGAGAGAGAGAGAGAGAGAGAGAGACATGGGCCGAGCAACAGGAAAGTGGGGAAAAAAAAGAGGAAACGAAAGTCTGAAAGTGTTGCATTGTTGTTATTCCTGCACCGCCGCCCTCGGATCATCTGAGCGACACCTCCACTTCCAGCTATTCATTCGTTCCTGCTGCGTCGCTGCAACGAGCTCCCGTAACACATCGTCCAGCCGCAGAGACGCGACCATAACAATACGCCCTGGTTACATGCCTGGAACTTCCCAGAGGTCCATCGAAAAGTAAATACGGATTTCCGCTGAATAACGCAGTGAAAAAAAAAAACCCACATACAAATCGCCATTGTCATGTGGAAACCTCCTAACTAATCCGGTGAATTCAGGTGATTTTAGCTGAAATTCTGCAACCCCAGTGAATGAGCTCTAAAATGCACGCTGGACAAATTCATTAAAAGAAGTCTGTTTTTCTCATTTCCTGAGAGGTCAGTGTTTCGGAAATATGAGGTTTCCACTTGACAGGGACATTAACTTATGGAATTTCTCTGTTAAAGGTTATAGGACCGATGCCGGTAAATCTCTGGCTCCGGCCGGGATGTTTACAGAATCTGCCTGACGCTTTGGCAGGCCACCAATCATCCCTGCTGAGGCTCTATTCTTTCCTTATGAAAACAGTTGGGCTAATAATTAATAGAGAGTTGGTGGTAAATGTCTCACCTGCACACACGGAGGCCTCAGGAGAGCCAAGTGCTGGGAAAGCGTCTCCGTGTGACTGTACAGCTGCCGGAAGTCCTCGTCGTTGGTGAGCCACTTCCTCGTCATCATCCTCCGCAGGTATGGCTGCAAAACAGCGCAGAAACAGTCAGACGACGCGGTCAAAGGCTGCTGAAGCAATTACTCGGCTAATTTACTGACTGTCTGAGATCACTGAGACGCTAACATTGTCTTCCTTTTCCCATTTCCCCCTCGTAAAATAAATAATCTGGGAATTTTTTTTTTTTTGGCTCAATCGAATCCGACTTCTGGCCCTTTGCTGCCTTTCCTGTCTCTCTCTCTCTACTGTGTCAAATAAAAGCAAAAATGCCAAAAAAAGTAATTTACCACTTTAATCTAAGAAATTCTTACGTTTTTTCCTCAGATTATTTCCCCCCTCTCCCGGCTCCACAATTTGTTCTCCCCCCACAGTGGCCCTAATATGCCACCATACAGAATTCTGATGAGCATTTATTAGTTTTGACATGTTACTACACTAAATTATTAATTTATTAACAGAATAATAATAACAATATATAATCTAAACAACAATGAAAATGATCATTAGACGTATCCCTGCTATTAAACATATAATTCATTTTTAAACACTCAATCCCACCATTACAGGCTGTGCGTCTACATGTACATCAACAAATTTGTGCGTTTTGAACTTTATTTTTTTTCCTCCCTGGATGTGGGGAATTTTCTTCCACCCAGAGTGCCAAAGTCCAGATATAACCCGATATCAGCATCTCTCCAAACAGTTCCCACTTAGAATAGGCATGCGTTTAATATTTGACTGATGATGTGGCATCATATTTAAAATCACGCCTTAACACTGTGTGCTTATACTTTGAGCTCGTTGCTTGGTGATCATGCCCACTTTTAATCTTTTTTTAGTCTCAATTTGATTTTACATTTGTTTATTTTATTTATTTATTTATTTTTTAAATATATGCATTCCTTTCTCAAACCTATTTTTCTCTGAATTGGTCAATTGATCTATTTTTAAATATATTTCTGTTTCTTGCTCCATGTGTCTCACTGTTCCTGTTTATACATGAAGCATCTTGTAAGTGCCACATAAATGAGGACTGTTACTGTCCTTAACCTTGCAGAAACAGTCTGAAAGTTCAAAATGAATGCCAGCTACTAAAGTAAGTGATGAAAATGTACTAACACTATCTGAAACATTATTTTAGGGATACAGTTCCTATGTTAGGACAGTATGAGTCACTTTTTGAGGTGGCTGAAGTGACTCCCTGTGGTGTTTTTCTTACAGTTTTCTGAGTCGGAGCTGAGCGGCCCTGAAATCGTGCGAGGAGGGAAGAGCATCACTTGTTCACTTCCCCTTCCAGACACAACAGAAAGTGTCCACCCTGACATCATCTTTGTTCTTTGTTTTTTTTTTTTTAACCAGCCTCCATTCAGCAGCTCTGCACTGACGGCTGCACTCCAGGAAAATCCCTTGGATCCTCAAAGCTCTTTGGTGTTGAAAAAAAAAAAAAAAACTTTTTGAAGAAATATCCCAAGTTAGGTGATCCCTTGGAAAATACAGTGGTGTAAAGCCACTTGGTGAGAGGTAAATTATTCTACTAACAGTGCAAAACAACCAATTTGGTCAACAAATGATGCATCTGAGCCTGGTGCGCTACATGCAGAAATAAAGAATCAGAAAAACCCCTGACACGCTGACTTGTTTTACGTGATGAGCCGTTTAAAAGACGTCAAAATGGAGCGGCCTGTGGTTTAAACGCGAAAGCTCAGAGGACGTCTTTGTCCTCTGAACGCGAGGCGTCGGATGAAAATAAAACTAAGATTTTGTACATGTGGACTTCCTCTGGTATGTATTTTTGATATTCAGGGGTGTAAAGTCCATTCACAGCAGAACTGAATTCATATTGAAACTCTGAACTTCTGCCACTTTTTACTCGAGTATTTCCATTCAGTGAGACTTTGGACTTTTCCTGCTTTAAATTTCAGAGGAAAATCTTCTTTCTTTTCCTGATTAACATTTATCTGGTGGCTTTAGTTACTAGTTACTTTACAGAGGAAGCTTTTCCACATACTTCTTACAGGTTAATGCATCAATAATTCAACTCTCTTAAAGGAATTCTTCACACTGAACTACATTGTACTGAGAAGTCTGTGATACTTTAATGAGGGAACATTTGGACTTTTACTTTGAATGACATAGTTTTCCATTATGGTATTGCTACTTTTACCTCAGTAAAGGATTTGAGGACAAAAACAACTGTTTAAATTTGATCTAATATATTTATTGAGTTGGTTTAAAACCTGTATGGGAGTCAAAGTATAGACACAAGATGGCATCTGATGCTCCGGGGGAAAACACCCACCAACTGGAGAAAATTAGTCTGGTTCAGTCATTAATCAGGTTATTTTCCCAGGCTGTACCTTGATGTTGTTTTTGTACTGCTCCCCCAGTTTCTGTCTCAGGCTGCCCAGCAGCAGGTCCACCTGGTTGCTGAACTGGTCCACCTGAGCCGGACAGGTGTCTCTGTAGTCCTGTATCATGTGCTCCCTGCAGCCAGGAGAACAACGTGAACGACAAGCTCAGAACAGAAAACGACTGCTGGACCAATACAAGACAGTTAGATCATCGATTAATCATTTACACCATTTATCATGTAAATATGCCAAACGTCGTCTCAGTCCAGCTTCACTAAGACCACTAAGATGCTAAGATGTCTTCCTTTTCTCCGCTCATATCTTTATGAAGTAAATACTTTGTTTTTTCGCTGGTCAGACTAAAGAAGACATTTGAACACGTCACCCGGGGCTTTGATCACTTCCCATGAACATTTGTTTTGTTTTGGACACAAATAATCGATTGATTCGTTGAATAATGATACTTTATAACCTAAACAATGATCAAAATAATTAATTGTAGTCCTTTGTGTGTGTGTGTGTGTGTGTGTGTGTGTGTGTGTGTGTGTGTGTGTGTGTGTGTGTCTGTCTGTCTGTCTGTCTGTCTGTCTGTCTGCAGCTAATCTCCCATACTACTGAGCCTATCAGCCTAATATTTCTTTATATTAGTTATGACTGTGTGATCAAGGACCTCTTGTTTTTGTGGTGATTAAAAACCTCAGAAAAACCTGTTTTATATCACAATATTGTGATAACTCCTCCCTCCTCTTAACCGGCTGATAGGGGGCGCAAGTGAGCAACGACTGTCTCAGTTTGGAGGCCATTTTCACTTTGAAATTGACATTTTACGTCGCTGGACTTTTGGAATTGCTCTTGTCCAGATCTGCAGGCCAAAGTGAGACAGTTGTGCCTTGTTTTCATTCAAACAAACACTACAGGGCTGTGGTCGTCTGAAAACATCCTGTAATGTCAGCCAGCTGCTGAAAGGTGCCAATACACCGGGCATCTTCTGGGTCCACAAGAGCCAAAGCCGGACTGAGACTGAGACTCAGACTGAGACCGAAGCAAAACATACAGACTTACATGGGAAAAGCCTGCAGGTGTGAGAGGGTGAGGAGAATTATGGGTCACTGTGAGACGCTGATAAACTGAACCACTGATCTGACGGGGGAATATGAATCTAAATATGGAACATGGCAGTCTAATTTGTCAATGGGCCTTTCTAAATGCAGCGAAACACATTTCTAATGAGACTGATGTGCTCTGAGGGGAGTGTGTGTGTGTGTGTGTGTGTGTGTGTGTGTGTGTGTGTGTGTGTGTGTGTGTGTGTGTGTGTTAAACCAATCATAAAACGTGTTTCAGGAGAACTCAGAGGTGTCTCTAAAACCACAGGGCAAGTAAAAATATGAACACATGTGCCTGTCTCATGACCGATCCACACTTGTGTTCTCACAGACAGCCTGCCGGTGACCGCAGCTCATTTCTCTGTCCCTGAGCGAGACGTCAGCAGCCAACATCTGGTTTGCATTTTCACTGCCAGCGGCGGATGTGGGGGTTTCAGCGGTATGCATCTGTCTTCTGCCGCCCGTTTACTTTCACTTTCTCTGGCCCACGTCCACGGCAGTGATTCTCACAGGCAGCGCCGCTTCCCAGAAACCACGTGACGGTGCGCCCCGCTCTGCCAGCCACTGGGAGCCCATCCCCCGGCTGGCACCGCAACTTTACAAGTGCCTGCAGGCAGGAGCCATGACCTAATTTAGCCCTGTGGGACTCTGAAGACACTCAGCTGAACACGTCCCACCTTGTGCAAGAGTGTACATGCCTTGTTTATTAATTGAGGAATGAATAGCGTGTCCACAGGGGTGAAATCTCCCAGCATGCTTCAGGGGTTTCTCAGCGGTGAGGCATCCAAACAAGAGCCTTACTTTCTCTCAGTCAGTGCAACTTCCACTGCTGAGTCGATGCCAGTGTTGCCAGGCAGGTTGCCTAGCAACTGGCCTCCGGGGTTACCTCAAATGTCACGGCAGAGGGTTTCCAGGAAATAGTCTGACATGCATGATAGTGGTGTGACTTACTTTAAAGCCGTGAAGGTGTTGATGTAGGTGATCTGATATTCAGTCAAGAGCGGCGGACGAACCTCTGCAGCGCTGCAGCGACTCTCGAACTCCAACTTGAACCTGAGCAGGAAGAAAGAGGAGATACAGAGGATGCATCACGCTGAGCAGCTGTGTCACAGACCCTGACTGTGATTCAGCAGGTTTAGCATAAATATCTACAAAATGTATGAATTACACAGATTTCTGCACATCTGTCCCCAAGGCAAGCAATCGTATTTTAGAACTGCAGTATCATTTTCCCTCCCTTTTCTCCAGCTGTTGGTTTCCATTCATTCCACTTAGATATGAAAAAGTACTTTCAGGGACTTTTATATAGCTTGAAACTGGGGCAGAGTGAAACAGTCCCTCCGCCAAGGAAAATAGTCCCCACGGATTGTTAACTCCCGATTTTGATTATATGTTGTGAAATCTTTAGCACTGCTGCGTCATTTGCTAAATGTTTTTTTTTTTTTTTTTTTCAATGTTAAATGTGAGTAAATGGGCCAAACATTCAAAATCACTGGTTTGGTCCTTTATGTGACACCTACAATTAAAGGACGATTCCAGTTATTTTTAACCTGGCTCTTGTCTGTGTTCAACATGTCAGCACTCACTGCACTGTGAAGCTTTATGTGCCTCTTGCTGCTCTCCAGTACACACACACACACATACACCGTTATTGCAATGATAAGTACCTGCTACATCTATTTTCTGACTATCCATTGCAGTGAACATGTGCACTTGCAGTATTAGATGTGTTAAATTAACTGGTGTGAACTCGCTGGCAAGCAGGTCGTTCAAGCGCTCCCTTGCGATGTTGCATTCATGTGTTATCGGATTTTCTGCAACAACAAACTGTAAAAAGTGTTTACATCAAACCCTCTAGTTTTTAATTAAAAGTGAGTACTGCGATGTGGGATCTTTTGTGGGTCATACACTGCAGATCTGTGTCGATGCATGTGAGGAAACACACACAAAATGTACCAGGTGTTAAAATTCAAATTACAGCTCTGCTCTTATTTGTTTGTGGCTGATTTTAAATTCAGATAAACAAATGGTTTTGGATGTGGGAAGTCAAACAAATGAACTTAGAGCAGAATATTTCCACATTTCACATCATCATCGTCCATTTATTACAGCAATAAGCCAGCACTCGCTCCAACCAGGAAAACACTTGATCAACGTTTTCAAGCCAAAGCGACGAAAGCCCTCTTTTCCGCCTCTTCTGACCTGACCTGAAGGCAGCAGGGGAGCGCAGCGAAGGACACGGCGCTTTAAAAAGAATCTGTTCTACTGATAAAACTGAGGTGTTGTGATATAACTGTTCACAGCTATGAAAAGAAATGGGGACCACAGTGTTTTAATCTGAAGTGAAGCTGCATAAAGCCCTGAAGTGACAAAACAGTGGCCACAGCTGAATACCATGGTTAAAAAAAAAAAAAAAAAAAAAAATCAGGTCAAAACTAGGAGAATAAAGCCGAAAATAGGTGGAATTATCCTTTAAGGCCCATTCACATCTGTAACAATAACCATACACAAAACTATAAAGATACATTGTTGCTCACCATTCACACCACAATGCCATTTGTCATGAGCTACCGAATGCCCCGCCCCCTTCCTTCTTATATCTTTAATTTGATTGGCTGAAACTGCTTTACTATTGTCAGACCTCTGACCAAAAATATAGTTTACATTGTTCTCAATATGAATGAGCCTTTAGAAGATGACTGATAACCACAAACAGTAAGTCGCTTCAGTCCTTGGTTGATAAAATATATAGTTACTTGTATAGTTACAGCAGCATTATATAACATATATTTCATATTTAGCCATAAATCAATGCTGTCAGTAAAAACTATTGGTAATTCTCATATTTTGAGTCCATTTAACATATTTAAATAGTCAGCATCATGTTTCCATAACCCCATAATGTTTTTAATTGGTTTTAATATTTTTATTAATTTGATATTTCACCATTTCCCCTGTTTTCATTGCTTCTGTTCACTCTGCAGCTTTGTTTCTGTATTCTAATTCTTTTTCGATCATGTTTCTAGAATGCTTCATTTTATTTTTCCATATTTTATCCAGATAGTGAATGATGAAGGACAGGACAGGCCCTTTTGAAGCAGTCTTTCTGGCTGCTAAAAACTGAGGTTTCATCACCCAGTGAAAACAGCGTTGGTCATAAAATTAAAAACGGAGACATTCTCATATTACACAATAGGAAAATCACACAATCATGCGGTTGCATGCGAGGAGCAACATCCCTTTTTGTTGTTTTTGATTTTCTGTTTTTCAGCTGCTCGACTCCCCCGCTCCTGCACCTTCCTCTTCTGCCGGTAACTCCCCCTGCTCTGCTCCGCTTTACCAATTATTCTGCACCGATCTGCATTTTCTCATTAGTCACCCCGCTTTACTCAAAATATCTGAATAATTCAAGGTCACTTATTCATACAGACTCCTATTCATGCAGGGATTTGGGCTCATTCCTCTGTAAGATGCTCTGGATAAGAGTTTGTGCCAAATGCCTGAAATCTAAATGTAAAATCTAAGTGGGACAGGGATTTTAAAATATATTTTATTTGTAGTTTTTGTGCTTTACATACCTCATGGGGAACTGCTTCAACTCTTCCAGGCAGGAACGGATGACTCTCTCTTCCAGATGAGCATCAATTTTTCTGGAGTGCGTAGCATTACTTTTGACTATCTGTGGAAATAAATAAAATAAAATAAAATAAAATAAAATAAAATAAAATAAAATAAAATAAAAGAGGGTTAGAGTGTGCAACAACTCAGATTAACACAGAGCCTGTTCCCTGAGGCTCTCCTCTGCCCCCATGTGGCCATTTCCCTGCATTGCATCATGGAGCTCTAAACAAGTACTTCCTCGTCTGGGGGTCACAAGCTTATTTATGGGACAGGATTAAAAAAAACTAATAATAAAAAATAAACATATTTCTACAGTGAAATTCATCAAAATGACATAATACCTTTTTTTATTGACTTAATCATCATCTTTCTTCTAGTTGAATAGTTTTAACTTATCAGCCTTCTCTTATTAATTATTTTTTGGCTGAAATATTCAACACTCTGCCTATATGTGTTTGTGATGGTGGGTTGCATGTAGGTATCATTTAATTTAAAGGATTCACAGGTAAAATAAAGGTAGGTGACCCTGGTTATAGATACATGGAGGCAGACAGAAAAAAAAACAAGAGAAAGAAGTGTTTAACAGAGAAAACCATCAGAGTCATGTGGAGTTGCACCTAATTTACTCCTGCCTGTGTCTAGTTTTCATTTCCTCCAATCATTTTGCATAGTATTCACTTTTTCGGTCATGTCTGAAATGATGCCACATGTTTTTAAAAGATTATTTCCTAGATGAGACTTTCATTTCCTCCTGAGGGCATCAGGCGACTGACAGGAAGCAGCACTAATATGGAAACAGAGAAAAAAGGATAAAACAAGCCAAACAAACAAACAAACAAACAAGCACAACAGCATCATCCTTTCAAGTCTGCCACAGTGCCATACCGTCCAGATGTCCATGTGAATCTCCGAGACCAGGAAGCGCTCGTCCTCGTCCTTCTTTGGTGGATCGTCCTCATCCTTCTTTGGTGATTTTTTCTGACTCCAAAATCCTTCGTCTTCAAGTTGCACGATTCTTTCCAGCGAAGCCCTCACGTCCTCCTAACAGGCACAGACGGAGAGTGGGATGAGCGTCCAAAATGTTCTGAAAATTACAGCCTGAGCCTGTTTTAGTTCACCTTCCTCAGCATCAGAAACGTCACTGAGAGCTGAACGTGAACTCTGTCTGTAACAGGACTTTCATCATAAATCACAGGTAAAAAAATTGCGGTAAAAAGAGACCGAACATGCTGCAGTAAAACAGAGTTGTCATTAAAGAGCTTGTGCAGCAGACGTGTGTTTTTAGGCATTAAAAAATATTGTCATGTAGGGTTTTTTTTTTTTACTCCAAAATACTAATATTGGTAATTTCTAAATCACAAGAGGCTGCAATTATGAGATCAGAATAATGGTTGCACAAAATACACCGTCCTGTTGCTGTGACTAGTTTATGCACTGGTAATTACACTGAATTATTTTTAAAAAATCACCGTTTGGGGATCTTTTGTTTGTTTATGTATTTATCCCTTTGTGTATGCCTGTCTATGCATACATCAATATAAATATTTTCTTTTGCAATTTTTTTCTTTAACTCGGGTAATTATTCAACAAATTTCTCACATTGCAGTCTCTCTTAATTGTTGAGAAACGTCAGAGGGCGTTTGGTGGCTGGGTTGTGGAATGAAAAGCAGAGTTACATGTTACATCTCAGTAAAATGTTTACTGCTTTCTTGTCGATAAAATTTGCTTACAAAAAAACAAGAGCGAATTTTTACCAGCTGTCACTCACAAACACTTGACCTCCATGGCGAAATTTCAGCCTCAGAGGTAGAAAGCTGCGGTTTCTGTAGAGGGGAGGTGCAGCTTCGTGGACCAATGAGGTGACGGACACACAGAACAAGAGGGCGGGGCTTAACACACACACCACTGAAAAAGGAACCTCTGCTGAGTTCAGCGATGCCTCCCACAAGAGTCTACGACAAACGGCTCATGAGTTATGAAAGGGGGTGTGGCTGAAGTACAAGGGGCGGGGCAAACCATCACCGATGAAAAGTGTGTGTGTGTGTGTGTGTGTATATGTCTGGCTATCTATGTGTGTGTGTGTGTGTGTGTGTGTGTGTTCTTCCACATGTTTGCCACATGAAAACATTTAGAAGTTTAGAAGTACCTTTTAGTTCTAGGCCACGCCCATAGATACACCCCCTTTGTTCTAGCTCCTCCCACTGCCCTGCCCTCTCTGTTCTAGCCCCTCCCAATACCACGCCCCCTTTGGGTAGTAATGTGCGGCAGGAATGTTGACGAATATTGACAGCGCCCAGTTTTATAAATTACATGTAAATGAAGCTAAACAAACTCAATCAAATGGAAATGAATTGAAGTGACTGGAAGTGTCTTATACAGTCCAACATGCTGCAGGCACTTAAAGGGGGATTTCACCCAACTACGTTATTGTCTAATGGCAGTGAACCTGGTCAATATCTTTTGTGTGGTGAATTCACTTTTTGGATTAATTGTGAAGACTGGAGCAACTGGGGGAGATCGGTGTGTCTTTGTGCATCGCCACGCCCCCCTTCATGGCATGGACACACAGACACATCTTCACACACACATACACACACACACACACACTTGACCAAATTTCAGCTAGGGTGAAAACGGTGGCTGCTGAAGAGTGAGGACATTTTTATGGGCCAAACCACCCACCCCACGCCACCTCCACACACACACACACACACACGCACACACACGCACACTGTGCTTCAGTGAAGTGTTGCAGCTCCCAGGTGTGTTAGACAGCGTGCATGTGAAACAGGCTGCAAGAGAGCGAGCGAGCTCGGCTGATATTCCCCCGATAAATAAAGGTTAAAAACATTGAAATGCACATCCTGTCTCATGTCATCACAAATAACCTCTGAGGTCCCTCTGTAGCCACCGGCAGGCGTTTTGCATTCAGCGCCCGGCCTACGAGTGCCAACAGTGCTCACCAGCAGCAGGACACAAATACAGCTGAAAATCTGCCGGCTTATCTGGGAGAAAAATGTGTTTCAATTTGCGTGCGCTGACAGTATCACCCAGCCTCACCTGAACTCGCTGTAAGTACTTGTCTTTGAGCTGATCCAGGAAGCCGTCCTCCAGGGAGGGCGCGGCGCTCTCAGACTCCATCTCCGGACGCAAGGAGGGACTTCCCATGATCCTCTCGCTGCCGGGGGAGAAGAAGCGTCCATTCAGAGACATTTCACAACATTTCACGGCACAGCGATCGGGAAGAATGCTGAGGACATGTCACTTCATGTCGGGAAACTTCACAAACCTGCTCACAAGGTTTGGAGATTCACAACCTCAGGAATAATAAAAAAAAATTGGGTAAATTAAACAAACAAGGAAACATTTTGTTCACCACATCTTAGGCCAATCAGTCACAAGGAACACTGTAGCGCCCCCCTTAGACCAATTAATGTGATTTTGTGAATGTGAAGTCCCTGTGAGATGGAAAATGATCTTTTCCACCTTGTATAGCTTTTTATATTTTATGTCAAAATCAAGCTAATTTTACTTTTTGGAAAATGTGCATCTTTAATAGTAAGACTCTAGCCCTAATGCTCAGGAGATAAAATAGTAAATAAAAACCAAACATCACTGTTGGGTTCAATGGAATGAGCATTGATTTGATTATTTAAAATGTCTTTTTGCATACATGATTTATATTATATGTAATGATATTGAAAAATCAGGAATTGTGATTGTGATTTCAACCACACCACCCAGCCCTTTTTTCTTTTCATTTCACAACGGTCACATGCACAATCAGGCTCAGTGGGCCAAAGTGCAGTGCAGCCTTTTGCCCATCAGGGGCAGTGCTGAGCACTTGCTCAACAGAGTAGAGTACATGGCAGTCAGTGGGACTAAATGCTATCAAGTCATCACTGCATTTGATTCCAAATATTTACCAGCAGCTGGACTATTATTGTCATTATTAAACAACCCAATATTTACAATGTAGATATAATTATGAACTAAAATCCACTGTAAAGAAGATTTCCACTAGTATAAAGGTTATGTGGTGTTGACTGGTTGAGAAGCAGAAGGGGTAAAAAACCCTAAATGGTTCCAGATTTCTAAGCTTGTAGAAATGTGGATCTTCTTAACTAGCGTCTACTCATTTTTACCGATTCAAAAAGTCCCACTGACTGCTGTTCATTTGACTCTGTTTACCCAGTTTTAGTGCTTTACATCGCCCCCTGGAGGTGGACTCAGATATTGTTTTAGATGGAATATCTGCCTGTATAAACTATCTTTGCTAGTGGTGCGAACATGGCCCAGTCTGACCTTTGGTAGGAGTTGTTGATCCAGTCCAGCAGGGCGTACAGATGCCTCAGCTCCATCGCCTGCTGCTGCAGCTTCTTCAGGTGCTGCCCGACCGCCTGGTGGTAGCTCCTCACGTAGGTGCTGAAGACGTTGAAGCTGGGCGGGTACGACCAGCGCAGCTCCCGCTTCACGCCCTCCAGGTCCTCCACGATGGCCTTCCCCAGGAGCCCCAGGTGCACCGTCAGCCAGGAGGGGGTCTGCTCCTTCCCGTTCAGGTGAACGCTCGCAAGCTTGTCCTGCACCCCCTCGGCCACCGCCTCCCTCCAAGCCTCCCTCCAGCCGCCGGGCCCCAGCAAGCCGCCGGGGTCTCCCTCCCTCTTCTCCTCCTCCTGGATGATGCGGGCCACGGGGACCAGCAGAGCCTTGTTTCTGGAGGGAAGGGAGTTGGAGTTGCGCACTATGGTCTTCACTTTGCCCATCAGCTCTCTGTAGAGGAGGTTGAGGTCCTTCTCTTGCTTGGCCAGATCCGGGGGCGAGGGGTCTTGGCCACACTGCTCCTGCTCCCGCTGGAACTCCTGCCGCAGGGAGAGGAGGTTCAGGTGCGCCTCCTCCAGCACCTCCATCTCGATCAGCTTGTTGATCTGCATCACTGGAAAACAAGGGGGGAAGTAACTGATTAAGTTTTTGGTGCATTTTGTTCTTAGATAACTTTTAAAGTCATCCTGAAACAATTTAATCGACCAACTGATGCTAAGATTGTCTGTTTTTTCCCATTCTATCATCCCAACATTAATAATATAATACATTGGGAATTTTTGTCATCTGGCCAAATTAAGACCACAGACAAGATCAAAAAATGCAAACATTTATATCACACTACAATCACTGAGGACAATTTTTAGTGCCGATATCAAGGCGCTTCATTTAACTTCAACGTTCTTCATTTAACTTTAGGATTGACTGATACACATGAGAGTTTCAGTCTGACCCTGTCTCTCTGCTTTGCTGGTAGCTCTACATCTTCATCTTCACTGTTCACTTTTGGAAGCACAACTCTATTTCTCTGCTAAAAAAAAAAAAAAAAAAATCTCCATACTGGGATGTTTTTGAGAGCGTGGCTACCCCTCCAGCGGACACTAGGGGTCCCTGTTCCTTTTTTTGGTGTGTTTTCCTATGAGCTACACCTGGGCCTGTGTGCTCTGCTATAAATACATCCCTCACTCTCCAGACAGCGGAGGTTTTCCCACTCCCACGAGCAGCCATGGCAGTCAGTTGCGTTTGATTTTCCACATTAATTGCCACACATCCATACACACAGCAGCTCCACATCACTGATGCACTGATCTTACATCTTGATTTTGTTTCCTGGCTGTGACAGAGAGTGTCTGCTGTATTACTGTGGTGGCAGAGGTTTGCTGACACGCCTGAGCTGCTAATTCAAGTAGAGATAATGCTGCACATGTCCAAAAATGTCTAACAATGTCTAAAACTATGAGTTCATCACAGGCAGAGGACGAGGCAGAGCTTGTGACTTTATAATATCAGAATTTTCAAGTTCTTTCTCAGAAATTCGCCACCTTAATTTCAGAGAATTTTCTGGCTTTTTTATCATAAATTTGTGAGTTTTTTCCTCATAAATTTACAACTTTAATCTCAGAATTTTTTTGAGTTTTCTCTCATATATTTGAGTTTTTTTTTCTCATGAATTTACAACTTAAATCCCGGAATTTTCCTAGTGATCATTACAAATGAGGACAAAGTGTTAATAAAAATAACGGAGAACATTATTGCAGCTCATGAACAAAGAAGCAAAGCAAAGGTTATTAAACTGTGCCATTTTCACCAACCACATGATGCAGGAAAATTTATGTTTTTTTGGGGGAGTGCTTTCCAAAACATTTCCATTTTGTGTGGACAGAAGGACAAAACCTACATTAGATTTGGGAAGCAATAATTTTAGGCTTGGCTAACTTCCGATGAGGCGGATTTTTGACACCTTATACACTAAACGATCAATCGATGAATCAAAAACTAATCAATAGATGACCAAACAATGACAGTAATCTGTAGTTGCAGCCTTATTCTAAAATCTGTAATTTTACTTTTACTTTTTAAACGCATATTTGCTGCAGAATTGTACATGACTCAGAACCTGACTTTACTTTTTGTCACCTTTATTTTGTCACTTCTCATTTTTCACATCTAATGCTGCTGCATGTTTTTCACTGGTAATTTTACTTTGACTTGAGCAAAAACTTTCAACAAGGTAGCGGCTGTTCCACTTGAGCCAGATGTTTTGCGCTTGTTCCTGCCGGGAAGGAGCCGAGAGGACAGAGGATGAAAGTCTCCATAATGAAGTGTCGGGGTCTGGGTGCTCGAGACGAGGAGAGGCTGGGTGAGGCAGAGCGGCAAAGGGATCGAGGTGGTGGAGTGGGCGCCTCTAATCACGCATGTTGCAATGAATTAGGCCCTTAACACCACCGGCGCTCTTGAAAATAAATCCCAGCATCCCAGAACCAGGCGGCTCCAGTCGGGCTGCACTCTCACCGGGAGGAGAGCCGAGCTCTGCTGGTGAATCTTACGAGTCACAAGTCACGGCAACATCACCTCAAAGTCCAGATGCTGAAGGGAATACTGTGACCAGGATTTCCTTCTGACTAAATCCTATAGAAGAGAAACTAGTTTTCCCGTTTTTTTCTCGCAAATTTGTGACTTTTTAATCTCTGAATTTTCAATTTTTTTCTCAGAAATGTTCCACCCTATTTTCAGAGAATTTTCTAGTTTTTTTTTTCTCAGAAATGTGTTTTTTTCCTCATAAATTTACAACTTTAATCTCAGAATTTTTTGAGATTTCTCTCATGTATCTGAGTTTTTTTCCTAATGAATTTACAAGTTAAATCCCAGAATTTTAAATTTTTTTCTTATACATTTGTGAGATTTTTTTCTCATAAATTAACACCTTTAATTTCAGAATTTCTGAGTTTTTTCTCGCAAATTTGTGACTTTATAATCTCAGAATATTCAAGTTTTTTCTCAGAAATTTGCCACCCTATTTTCAGAGAATTTTCTATTTTTTTTTCATAAATCTGTGAGTTTTTTTCCTCATAAATATACAACCTTAATCTCAGAATTTTTGAGTTTTCTCTCATATATTTGAGTATTTTTGTCATAAATTCACAACTTTAATCCGAGTATTTTCGATTTTTTCTCATACATTTTTGAGTTTTTTTCTCATAAATTCCTGCCTTTCAGAGTTTTTTCCCGTAAATTTGTGACTTTATAATCAGGATTTTCACGTTTTTTCCTCACAAATTTGAGTTTTTTCTCATAAATTTGCCACTTTAATTTCAGAGAATATACCTTTTTTTTCTCATAAATTTACAACTTTAATCTCTATTTTTTCACATAAATCTACAACTTAAATCTCAGTTTTTTCCTCAGAGTATTACCATCCCTCCCTCAGCTCTGTAATTTTTTTCTCCTGACAGTGACCCTTGTACGCTGTCGTCATTTTTGGTGTCAGTCTCATTTAAATGTTTCCATCCTGTGCGGCTACAGCCGAGTTGGACAGCAGAAAATCTGACACATCGCCCGTAAAGGTTTAGGTGTCAGTCGCTCACAATGAAAGCGAGAGAAAATCCATTGCGTTAAAAAGAGGCACAGAGACCAGATTCTCCATTAACAGCAGCCAAATGGACCTCCGAAATAACTTTACTAATGTTTTATTTAATTAACACCACAGTGTTGTTCTCTCTCCACTCTCATGTTTCTCTCAGCTGGCACAATTTGACTACCACTCTCTCTCCACCCACACACACCTACACCGAGAAAACCTCCCCTCCGGGGGCTGACGCAAGGCATTCTGGGAAATGCAGGCAATCACCGACTCAGGCAGAAGTAGACAAGGCAGGTTATTTTGTCTTTTGTTTTGTTTCAGTCCCCTGCTGCTCTAGTGTGACTCACCTCTATACATGTCCTCTCATTTTATTATTTTATTATTTTATCTTGCACTCTTAACCATTTATTTACTTTTTATCTACTGTTTGGAGTGTTAATTTGCTTTCTTACTTGTTTGCTTGTTTGTTTATTCTCTGCTTTTCATAACTTACTTAACTTACTACTTTTATTTCGCTATTTTTATCTCTTTCTGCTGCTCTGCATTGTGCCTCTGGTGTTTCCTCAGTGCAGATTGATGAGATTAATGACAGTGTTTCCTCGGATCCTTTTTGTCTTTTATTGTCTCTTCTTTTTGAGAGAGGGTTGGGTTTATTGTTTCATTGTTTTACTGTGTGAGGCACTTTGTGTTACATGTGCTTGTATGAGAAGTGCTGCACAAATAAAGTCTGATTGATTGATTGATAATATGTCACCCTATAATTTTGGATTTCCACATCATTGTATTGTTTTGCCTCCCTGCAGAGAACAGACACAACATTCGAGATAAGCTTGCTGCACCCCCTTGTGAAGACCAACCGTGCCACCAAGCAGGGAGGCACGATATTGGATTTTTTTGCCGATATCCGTCCTGCCGATATTTTCCAACTCTTTTGATCAATTGCTGATATGTGCACAGATTTTCTTTTCCACTGCAGAGAGCATCAACTCTCTCCTGTCGTGGAATTAACATTTTTCGTGTCTACTCTTACTGTGAAGGCCCACTGGCTGGTGCAGACATAAAATGCAATGCTTTTCAAAATGTACACGTTCACAGAACTACCTCAGCTTAGGTTTTGCAAAACATGACATTTTCTTTCTACTTATTTCATCCGACTTCAGCAGGTGTGGATGTTGCTCTGCCCGGGACGATCCTGACGACACAACCTATTTCACATCAGCAGAAATTTTCATTTTGGGTCGATGTCGATATTATCGTGCATCCCTACCAGGTCGTCTCAATGGAAACTGACAAGATTTTTTCCTCACAACATGTCGGTTTTCTGGGCGGAGAACTGGAGGACCGCAGGAGGAAACACCATCCTGCCCTTGTTTAAACCATGAGAAATCAACTGTGGCTGTTATTTCTCCGCATAAGCCAATAATCCACATATGAGCTGGAGTCAGAAATTTCAAGCAGACGATGGCGTCAGCAGATTGTCTGCAGACAAACTGAGCTGCCAGGTGTTTGCATTAGGAATAAAGATGTCTATCAGTGGATACGTCTGTTGTCAAAACAGAGAATGATGTTCTCTGAGGTTTAATACACAGACAGAGAGGCCGGGAGGTCTGAGCGGAGCCACAAAACACAGTGGAAAGATTTCCTCGCTGCCATCTTGACTTGTAGCTTGCAGCTAGCGGTGTCCTTTCAGATAGCAGCACCTGCAACGCTGAAGACCTGATTCTGGAGAAACCGAAGGACAAACTGCCTGGCAGCTTGTATCAGGTGTGACAATTTAAAATGTCAAGGTCTCCTGAAGGCAAAGTAAAGGCACAGGATGAAACGAGCACTCTAGCTGCCTCCTCTGCAGGATGCCATCTGAGAGAAGGGCTGAGGTACGGCGGCGCTTCAGGGCCACTGTAGGGAAAAAAAAATTCTGGAGGAGCAGAGGGGGACGGGTAATATTCTGGGGAATATCCGAGATTAAAGTTGTAAATTTATGAGGAAAAACAACACAAAAATTCTGAGATTGTAAAGTCACAAATTTCCAAAAATCGATATTAAAGTTAAAATCCAACTATATAACCAGCTGCTAACATGAGCGTTCACTGCATAAGTTATTATGTTAATCAGATATTTTAATATCAGCAGTTTAACGTATATGCAAAATAACAAACCTGATACTCTCCACCATCTGGTTGTTCATGTCTAACCGTGGTTAATGTGCTCAGGGCTGGAATTTCCCTTTAAAAAGGTATCATCCTACAGGCACAGGCTTGCAAACAGGGCAAATCAGGTCTATTTCCTAAATCGGCATGTTGTATCGGCAGACATTTTCATTTCAAAAACAACACAGAACCCAACCATGTGTATTCAGTTATGCTGAGCTGATTCACGGGCATCGTTTGTCAGGAACCAAGTGAATGTGTTTCAAATGAGAAGCTGTGCAGGACGACGCCAGCTCAGCAAAACCTTCCTTGGATGAATAAAAGGTAAAAATAATGCAACAGTGCAGGAGGCTTCACCTGATAGTGGCGTGTCGGGTATTTCTGGAAGCGTGTATGACTCTTCGATCTCCTCCCACACCGTTTCCTCCTCCCTCTTCATCTCCACAGGGGCTTCAGACGCTGTGCTGAGCGGCTCCGGCTTGGCCGTCTTCTCCTTGTCTTTCTTATTGTTGAATCCGAGGCTGCGGCGAATGGAGGCCCCGCGCTTAAACAAAGTGTCAGCAAAGGCCGCAGTGGGTTCTAGGGATCAGCAGTGCACCGTTTACATTGAAGCTGCAATATGCATCTGTTTAACAATAAGTACACAGGATATACTCTACATTATCAGTCTATTTCTCTCTGTAACGATGTGTGTTCATGCCCATAACACCACCTTGTTTGTCTGAAATTGTTTTTTTCAGTGATGCTGTAGATGCTTTGGGGCAAAAATAAGGCAAAGCTAAATATGCAGGAGACAAGACACAAAAATCAAAAAAAGAGTGAACATCAGCAGTGCTTATTTTTGTCTTGCACTTGGCAATGTTCACCATCTGTTTGGCCAGCGCCTGTGGAGGCTTCACAGAGGCCGGCTGCCTCGGCCTCAGGCTACATGACACCTTGTCAACATGACTGACGAGTGTCGTGGTGGAGACTTGGCCAGCTCGGTGGGACTAAGCATGCATTTCTTGCCTTAAAGGAATACTCCGACATTTGGCCAAAATGTCCTTTTCCCAACTTCCCCAGACGGAGACCAGATGTTGGATACCATTTTCACCTCTGTACGTCCAGTGGTTCAGTTCCTATGGGTATCATGTTGTGTTAGCTTAGCATAAAGACTTGAAGTCTATGAGAGTCGTTAGCCTGGCGTTGTCAAAGTGAAAAAATAAACCTTACAGCAGCTCTGAAACTGTCTGATTTACATGGTGTATCATGTGGATTTGAAATACAAGACTTGGATTTGTCTTTTTTTAAAAAGAGAGTCATTTCAGGAGAAGTTAGATGTTATGACTGTAACCGCTGAACACATTTATCCTTCCATCTATTGCACTGATCCGCACACTGCTGAGGGTAAATAAAGATCCAGCACAAATAAATTCCTCCCAAAAGAGTAATTTTTTAAATTTCAAGTCTTGTATTTCATATCAAATGATCCACTGTGTAAATCCGACAGCTTCAGAGCTGCTGTAAGGTTTATTTTTTCACTTTTACGGAGCCAGGCCAACAATTCCTATAGACTTCAAGTCTTTATGCTAAGCTAACACAAAATGCTACCCAGAGGAACTAAAACAGTGGGTAAACACCTGGGTAAGTCGGAAAAGGGAGATTTTGCTCAAAACACTGGCGTATTCCTTGAGGAGAGCAGTTACATATTGACGTTTTAAGATATGCAACAGTGAAAATAGGTGATCATCACAGTTATATGTGGGTTAAGAAATTCAAGACACAGAAAAAGTTGTGTCAGTCCAAGTTAAATTTTGGCAGTATCACAAGTTCAATCCCTGCAAAAAGGAATGTGCCCATTAACACAGGAGTTTTCCTCACTGACTGGTGTTGCTACACAGTTATGTGTCCACTGCTGATTGACTGTTGTACCTGATAGTGTCCTAGAGTGTGTCTGTGATTTCTTGTTGGCAGATGGTGAGCCCTTGGTCCCGTCCTCCTCTTTTTTCTGGAAAAGGCTGTTGATGTTCTTCAGAGGAGACACCATCAGAGAGCCAGCGCTCAAACCTGAGCCAGACGGAGAAAAAGGACGACAGGACTGAAACTCTGAGCTGGATAAAATGAGAGAATTTCCCCATGATGCTACTTTTACCCTCTACTGGCTTCCTTGTTCCTTGTTTATTCACGATCATATCTCTCTTTTTCACAATGCCGGTGTTAAAAGACAAAGCTCAATTCAGGACACTGATATGGTTTTAGCTTCTGAATATTCACATTTACTGAGCTGAAGAAAGTACACAACAGAGAGAGAGAGCAAGTGTATGTGTGTGTATGTGTGTGTGTGTGTGTGTGTGTGTCCCTTAGGTATGGCCTGGCTGTCCTTTAACGCGACCTAAATCCAAATCAAGGAGGAATGTTAGGAGATTGAGTCACGATGAAAAGCGCCAGGTTGCTTTGGCTTGGATCCAGGTAAAGCAAACGCACGGCGAAAATGAAAGTGCAGTTTTGAAATCCCTTTTTTAATTTCTGCTGTCAGTGACTATGTTTTATTATGCATGCGACTAAAAGGTACCACATGTATTAATTTGCTTGCTCAAATGTGCAAATCACCATAACACAGCGGCACGGGTTCATGACTCAGTTCCATTCAACTCACTGTTACCTTCAACCCCCCCCACACCTGCCAGTCCCACCACTGAGCTCATCATCGCTCTGCTCACACCCACAGAGTTTTATTGTAGTGGAGATCCCAAGGTTTCAAAAGACACCAGACATACCCAGGGAAATGTGTCTAAAATGAAGCACAAGACATGCACATCTTCGCTATCTGATGTGCAGCTGCAGCCATAAAACAACGTGGCTTTTAATATTTCACTCAATAGAAGAGTGACGGAGTTACTTAAAAGGATATTTGAGGGAACAATCAGTTAATGGCTGCTGGAATTTTTGAGCTTTGAAAATTTCCAAGCCAGTCACTTTTGCTTTTGCTTTTCTTTTCCTCTCTTTCTTTTCTTTTCTTGTAATGTTTAATTAGCACACACACCTTCCAAACGCTTGAATGCCAGAGTTGTTCAGTCAGTTTGGAATAACATTATCATAGCAATCTAACCACAAAACCCTTAGAAAAACTATTAACATTATTGCTTTCCCTTTCACTCTCGTTCTCTATAGCTAATACGTGTCGCTGATAACAGCAGAGCATTAAGACAAGCTGCATATCTGTTGCCAAAAACATAATAAAAATATGCGTCTGCCTTACTTGTGTTGTGGTGTAAAAAAAACTGCATCTAATTATGATAAAAGAAATGCGGTTTAGCTTATAACTGCATCTTGTAACTACAAGATGCAGGCACAATTTCTGACCACTAGAGGGTATCAAGAGTTCAAACTCTATTGGAGAACGAACAGAGTCAATCCTGTTTCTGGGTTCATGGTATAAAACCGAACGTTAAGGGTTAAAAAAAATATGTTTTTGAGTTTAAACGAGGGACACATTTGACTCTCAACACAGATTAACACAGACTATTTTGTCTCTAAGGTCCTGGTTGGAAATGTGGTGCAGCTGCAGACTTTCAGACGCAAGGTGATGCTGCTGTGAATGAACTTTTTGTGTGGCTGCAGCGCTGACTGCAGTGACAGAGGCACTCGTGCCGGTGATCTGAAATTTAGATATGTTTATCTGCAGAATGTGTCATTTCAGAGACGCTTTGAATGAAGCTGAGGAGGCGCGTGGAGGAAGTGGGCGGGGCCGTAATTTGGCAACAAAAAGAGAAAGGAGGTCAATGGGCCCAGCAAAATGGCTGGGCTTAGCGACTTGGGGTTGGTCTATGTAATAGGACTACAAAAGTCTACAAAAGCACAAGTTAGTTTCAGGATTGTTAATAGGTTCTGAAATCGCTGAGTGCCGGTTTAACTCCAAATGAAATCACACAAGTACATCTCAGTTGAACCAGAGTAGCCTAATTAAGTGACTGTGACTGATAATAATTTTATCATGCAAAAATACAACCATAGCCCTGAAACACTGCAGTGAGGTCAAGAAAAAACAGCCAATGTACCAATGTAGCTCACATTTCTTGGTGCCTTTTTTGGTAATATATATATTTTTTTATTCTCAAAGATGATTGGACAAATGTGACAAGACGATGTCACGCTGAAACACTTCAAGTGCAGCTACAATGAAGTTTGATCTAAAACATGAAAAATAAACATCAGATTTTTGTGTCAGTCCCTCACAAAGAGGAAGGGCTTTTTTCTAAACTCACAATTTTGCAGACACCGTCATTTTTGCATGGCTCAATTATCGCTACTGTTCTCTCCACCTGCACGTATAACACACACCTGAAAAAAACAAACTCACACACTTTCTTTGGGGCTTGTCAAAAGGCATTCTGGGAAGGAAAACTGAACTAGAAGCAGACAGGGTGGGTCAAAGGAAAACGGGTCACCAAAACTACTGGAATGTGTCGAAAATCACAGATTATTAAAGGACCATACCAATGATTTTACATACATGTTTAATATCTACAAAATGTTTTTATTTCACTTTGTCACAAATTCAAATTTAAAAACAGAGGGATTTTGATTATATGTTGTGAAATCTTTATAAGCCGTATGATTTTTTTTTCACATTCAAACTTTCAAAATCACATTCAAAATCACTGGTGTGGTCCTTTAAGAGTGTGGAAGAGTTGGATTTCAGTGAAGTTGGAGTTCACTTTCCACATGCTGCAAACTAAACACTCACTCATCGGTGCTGTGAGTTTCTTGGGTTGAAAGTGTCCACCAAATGGCTTATGATTACTTGTCAGTGAGTTAAGTCTGGTGCAGCAAGTATGTAAACACTGGCACTCAAATCTCAGAGCGCTTTCCTCTTGCAGTGACCTTGGCAGGCCATTATCTAACTACCAGGAAATCCCATCTCACAGCAGATTTCATGACCGCTAAAAGCCTCGGCGGTACTCACTGGGTGATGGAGGTGCATGCTGATGTCCCGAGTCGTGGTTGGGCGCCCCGGTGTCTGACTTGCGCCTGGCCTTTGACCCCTTGCTGTTGGAGGAGAGGGGACTCTTCCCTCCCATGCGCTTTATGCTCTTTCGAAAACTCCTCTTCAGCGTCCCCAGTTTCGGCGTCTTCCCGTTGCTCTTCACAGAGACTCTGTCCTCTTCTTGTCCCTGAACGCTGTTCATGCCTCCCGTGTCACCACATCCTTCCATCATTCCTGCCATTTCATCGCATTAAAACCGAGTCCGGCTGCAAAGGAAACAGCACCGAGTTAAAGGTTAAAGCCGCTACCTGCACGGCGCCGAGCCAGGCAGAGTCTGAGCCCGTAAATGTGTTTCTGGTTGTTGTGGCTCCGGTCAGCAGGAACAGGCAGAGCACTTTTGTTTACTGAAAACATGGTTTTTTGCAAAAGAGACGAACTAGATGTGCAGGTCTTATCGACACAGGTATCGCAGGGTGAAAGTGAAACTGGGAAACAGTTTCAACGTCAGCTGGCATACTGGTTTATTTAATGTGCAATACCATGTTAAGGAAGCATTAAATTACAATACATCTTGACATATGACGGACCAACAGATCTGACCTGTCAGTCTGTCTGTATGGCTACAAACTGCCATCAGATTCATTTTGCATAATCACAGGTGGTATTTCACTCAGGTATTATAATTTTTCTTTTTATTATTCCTCAGGTCCAAGTGAACTTGCTTGTGTACTGTCAGTACTGCAGGTTATTACTGAAGTGACAGGAAACATGAAACCCAGTAAGGTTTTATTCATGTTTCAAACTTAAACAGCTAAAAATGTACCTGGGGGCCTCTTTTACTGTTTATTAAAGTGTTTTTGTTGTTGTTGTTGTTGTTTGTTTGTTTGTTTGTTTTTTAAATACCATATCCACAAAAACTTTTAGACATTCAAAAATTCACTAGTTGTCTAAGGACAATGGAACAGCCTTACAATGATAATTCATGCCAAAAAAAAAAAAAAAAAAACTGGGATGCCCTTATGAATCATTATTACCCACAGTATGATTGTTATAGACTTGATTTTTTTAAAATGTGAAATAATCCTATCATGGGATAGTTACAGGATACAGTGAGTCAACATATTTCTATAATCTTTTAAAAAAATAATCAAACTTCACATGGACATTATACAAACACCACTATCAGTGCTGCTGTTATATTAAAATAACACAGAATATATGAATAATAATGATATCAGATAGGTTCCCATTAAAACACCACACCATGAACTCACTATTAAGTCCGTCGGACACTGATAATATGATTATTACAGACATTAATTAAGATCTGGAGGTGAGGGTGAACTCAGACAAACTTCCTCTCCTTGTCTTTAACCACGGTGAGAAAGTTGCTGATAAGGCTGCGTGAAGGACAAATAAATACCAACTATACATACAATGGGCTTTTTTCTCTCTCTGAGCAACTTTAGTGTAACTCCGCCTGAAAATCCTCTAGTGGTCGCCTGCTCTCTCTACACGCCTGACTGCAAGACAAATATTTGACCCGAGCAAATAAACTGTTAACATTTTCCTCAAGAAATCAACACATCGTGGCAAAAGTACAGCAGGAGAGCGTCCACTTACCTGCGCAGCTCTGGGACGAAATAAAAACTAAACTCGGGACTTCTGCTTTTCCACCTCCACTGTACCTGCTTTCACTTTCCTCACCTTGATGAGCCGGTTTTAGGGGAAATAAATCTGTGAAAGGGGATCACCATATTGTTAACCGTGTGTCAGCAACACAGGGCAGGTATTTGAGCTGTAAACGGCACCAGGTAAATGAAAATCTGGAAAAGGGAGCGGGCAATCAGCGCAAGGACACGGCAAGATCACCTTCCCTGCGCCGCTTTTATTAGCCGGCCAGACAGAGCAGCAGAGGTTAATGATTAGTGAGGAGCGTCGAGGAGAGCGGCCACATGAACAGTATAGACACTGCAGCCTGTTGACTGTGTGTGTGCTGTTTATGTGCAAACACAGCCACACAGTTTACCTGCTGGGAGACATGACACACTAAAGCCATGATGCCTTCAGGTGCTGCTTGTTAGCGCCTGTTTCCAACACTAACTGTTTACATTTCTGTTTGTAGCTTACATTGCTGCAACTAGTGCTACCATTACTGTTACTACCATTACCACCACTGATATTACTATTACTAGTACTGTGGCAATGACTACTATTACTGCTAATGATGTTATGACTACCACTATTACTGTTACTACTGCTTTTACTGCTGATATTACTATTACTCTTACTACTACTATGGCAATGACTATTACTGCCATTAATATTATGACTACCACTATTACTGTTATTACTGCTTTTACTACTGATATTACTATTACTATTACTACTACTATGGCAATGACTACTATTACTGCCATTAATATTATGTCTGCTACTATTACAGTTACTACTGTTGCTGCTACTGATATTACTATTAGTACTACTATGGCAATGACTACTATTACTGCTATTGATATTATGACTACTACTATTACTATTTCTGCTATGATGACTACTACTACTCTTACTACTGTTACCACTACTGATATTACTATTGCTACTACTATGGCTACTACTATGGCTACTATTACTGCTATTGATATTGTGACTCCTACTGTTATTACTATTTATAGTACGATGACTATTACTGCTATTACTGTTACTACTGTCATGACCACAAGTGCTACTACTTGTGATGATTTTTTTGTACTCTTGTACTCTTTTTCAGTATCTTTAATTATATTATGTTTTTATTTTTCTGTCAAGCATTTTGAATTGTTCCTGTGTATGAAATGTGCTTAAATGAATAAAGTTGCCTTGCCTTACTATTAGCCTACTAGTACTAGAATTACTACTATTACTGTGATTACTACACTACTATCACAACTGATATTACTACTATTACTAGTGCTACAATTACTACTGTTATTATGAGTACCACACTACTATTACTGATGGCACTACTATTTCTACTACTATTACCACAACACTACTATTATTACTAAATGTAATACTACCTCTATTACTACTACCCCTACTATTATATTACTATAACTACTACACTATGATTACTAATACTACTATTACTTCAACTTATTACCATTTCTACTTTGATGACTACTACTGCTATTACTGTTACTACTGCTTTAACAACAAGTACTACTACTTGGGATGAAACTTTTGTACTCTTGCATTTTGTGTATATCTTTGATTTTATTGTATTTTCATTTTTCTGTCAATCATTTTGAATTGTTCCTGTGTATGAAATGTGTTAAATAAATAAATCTGCCTTGCCTTAGGCTACTACTATTAGCCCACTACTACTAGAATTACTACAATTACTATTACAACATCTACTACTACTTCTATTACTACTAATACTACAACCATTACTATCACTATGACTACTACTATTACTGATACTATTACTATGGCTGCCACTACTAGATGGAATATTACTACTATTATGACAACTACTACACTACTATTACTACTAATACTACTACTATTAATAGTACTACTATTACTACTATTATTATTACGACCACTACACTACTAATAGTCATAGCACTACTATTACTATGACTACTATTACAATTACATGTAATACTACTACTATTACTACCAATACTACTAATTCTATCACAACTATTGCTATCACTACAACTAGAACACTACTATTACTAATACTACTGCAACTACTACTACAAATTACTGCGAACACTGTACTACTAATACCACCACTACTACCACTGCTGCTTGCACTACTGCTACTACTACTACTGGTATTACTATTAGTGCTACTATTAGTAATACCTTTTTTTGCAGAGCATTTTTTTAAAAAAGAGGCTACAAAGTGTCTCACAGGACAAACAAGGGCAGTAACAAAACCAACAATCACAGTGATAGAATAAGTACACATGATAAAACATCAATAAAAGAGAATGATTATCCAGGGAAACACAACCTGTGCCTCATGTGCCCGGCCTCTGTCGGAGACAATGATAAAACAGAACCTGCGACAGAAGCATTTTTCCAAAAGAGTGTGTTTTATTAAACCATAAAGTGACACACAGTAATACTTATCATTTTCTCACACCAAACAACAGCGTCTCTCTCTGCCTGCCAGCTGTATTTTTACTTTGGTGTATTTTCAAGCCCTACGTCGGCGTCACTGTCCGTCCATGTCGTAATTACAACATTTACGGCGCCACTTGAAGGCAGCATGCAGCCTGCTGTATGCCATGCTATCTATTTTCCACTGGAGGGTGAAATGTGTCATCTTGTTTGCAGTGACACCGGTGGCAGCGTACAAATTAAGCCCAGTTCAGCCTCCTGTTTACATGCAGGACAGTTTGCCACACTTACACACTGACATGAATTTATTCAAAATATACATTACACTAAGCGGTGTCTGAGTGATGCAATTCATGTGAAAATAGGGTTGTTGTATTTTTATGGAATAAGACATAAGACACCCAGTGCTTTTATTAAAATATAGCCATATGTCTTGTCATATTGGAAATAATTTGATGCTCTCGCTGACTGGAGGCCACAGTTAACCCACCTTGTTATTTCCGCTACATCGCTGGGTGCAGATGGACACACCGCTGAGGAGCTGGATGTCCCACTGAGATCCCAGCATCCTAATCAGGATATATATATATGTGTGTGTGTGTATATGTGTGTGTGTGTGTGTGTGGGTAATTAGGCTCACGGGTGACTAAATGAAAGTGTTTGCCCCGCCACTGAATAGCAAAGCTGCTACCCAGCCCACAGGAATCCAGTTTGCAGTGATTTCAGTGGAGAGTTCTGGTGTCATACGGTGCAAAAGCTGCTTCAGGGGCCTTTCCGCCCCACCACAACAGGTGTTTGTGTGTATGTGTGTGTGTGTGTGTGCCTGTGGTCAGGTGCACGCTGTATGATCATCTTAATTTCCTGACTTTAATATTGCTTTAAAGGAAAACTCATTTTATTCATTTTACAGGTGCACTAGGCTGTGTAAAAACTGCATTGAAGTGGGGACAATTTAGTTTTCGACTGACAAAAACCATGAAGTAATGCATGAAATTTGAAAGTTGAAAGCCTCAGAGTTTTCCAAGTCTTGAAAATGAGAAAATAAGCTAATGAAAGGTTGCGTCGTTTCTCATTTTTAGTAAGAAAACAGTTTTAGCTTTGAATTATTTGAGCAAACAGCTGGTAAGAAATAACAGCAACTGCAAATTTGAGTAACTATTCTGTTTTGTTGCGATGTGCCACATCCGCAGCTCAGTTTAGACACATCTGGCATTTAAAACATGTATGTGTGGGTGCCATATAGTGTAAAAACTGCTCTGCTAGTACGAGTACGAGCAAAGAAGGGAGAAAAGAAAAATGTTTTTTCACTTTCAGTCTGCAGAATACAGTGTGTGCCAGTTTCATTGGACTGGCATGAACTGTGTTTGAAAGTGATTTAAATCCACTTCACTGACAGCTCCGGAACCCAGCGCTGGAAATCCCGCCCATCTGGTTCTGCAAGCAGGTTTTAGACACACACACACACACACACACACACACTGAGGTTTATTTTGCAGCTACTGTTTGACCCAAGTCTGCTGCATCTGCTGAGGACACACGGACAGAAAATCATCAGCTAACACATCCGGTTCAGATCAAGACCAAATGTTTTCATCAGAGAAGAGACAGAATCCACTGTGTGTGTGTGTGTGTGTGTGTGTGAGAGAGATGTAGTCGGCATATCCGTTTCAGCGACAGTTTAACAGAACTCATGACTTCCTGTCTTTTTCTTCCTCTTCTCCTCGTCCAGGAGCCAGACCAAAGTGGTTTCATCAAAGCTGTGTAGGTGGACCTGGAAGTCGGTGAAAATACCAGAAATCAAAATCAGTTTATTAGCCAAGCAAAATATATCAGCAGGGATCAGTGCTGGTGGCAGATGGTGCAGAGATATTCTGTATCGACAACTTGTCAAACTGATGACTGATAGTATGGACAAACACACATCCTGGATTTTTTTTTTTTTTTTTTTAATGTCATTTTGATGTTTTACGCATTTTTTTTTTTTTTTTCAGTTGCTTGGAATCACAAAGGAGTTTCCACGCACAAAACTCTTAACATAGGATTCTTCACTTCTACTTTTGGCCTCAGAATCCCACACAGGATGCAAATTAAAACCAAACCTTTGTCAGATGAGGAAACATATCATGCAATATATATATTTTTTAATTGTCATCATCAAATCATAATAATAACCTGAACATAATATCTTGTAGCAAACTAGAGCATGCAGTGTTTAGTCCTTAGTATTTACGTTATCCAAACAGCAATAAACAAAATATAGTCTTTAACAACTAATATTAATAACTAATAACTCAAATCTTAATATCTCAGGGCAGCTACTGTCCTTGTTTTACTTGTTATAAAGTGTATCGCCATGGCATGAAACTACAGTTTTGAGTATTTTGACATTTACAGGCAGCACAGTGACTTCAGACTGATAATCCTGGGTAACTTTGCAACTAAAATCATGCTGGTAAAACAACAATAATTATAATTTGTATTAAGGTAGAGCACACAGTGTTCATTTCCCAGTATTTACATTTTCCAAGTAGCACTAAGCAAGATATTTTCTTTGACTCAATGCGCTGACTATGTGCTGCATTGCTTTATTTGTTCTTAAATTGTATTATCGTGACATGAAACTATAATTGTTGGTGTTTTGACATTTACAGGCAGCAGCATAATGACTTCAGACTGATGATTCAGGGTAACTTTGCAACTAAAATCCGCTCACAAGTGCATTATGAGCAGCAGAGAGATGTTTTCGCAGATAATGATTTTCCATGAATCTGTCGCTCGTGTCACGTCTGTCTCCGCTCACACGGTGGAAGTGTAAGGCAGCGCCGGTTCCTCTTGATGGTTCGCCGGCTTGTGCCAACAGTCTGGACACTTCCACCGTCCTGCTATCAGTTCACTCAGCTGCAGCGCTCCTGCACAATGGCTGCATTTGAGGACAGGCCTCCGATTAGAGTTACATAATGAAAGGAAAGCTGTGTGCGTGCGTGCATGTTTGGCTGTGTATCTCGTACATTCATGCATTAAACCGTTGTGTGTGTGTGTGTGTGTGTGTGTGTGAGAGAGTGTGAGCACAGATGTCCATGAGATTAGTGCATGTTGCGTTACAACAGAGCAGGTTCAGAGGCTAAGCCTGTGTTGGACTATGAGCCAAAGCTACAGTGATAATAAGAATAGAAAAAAACACCACCCTTGTCATGCTGGTGGATGTAATTGAGATTATTTGATAATGCTCGCTGAGCTGTTGTATTGTGTGGAGCAACAGAGGGAAATTACCAGTGTGTTATCCTCTACTTCACCCGGATATTTACTCTGCTATCTGCTTTATTCTGGTGCGGCTGTATGTTTCACACAGCCTCCGCTGACACCAGGCTCGGGATGAACTCGATGAACTTGCTGAATTCAAAATATAAATATAAAGTGCTGCTCAATATTAGAATTCACACAGGACACACAGGTTTGTTACGGTGAACGGTTTCGAGTTCCTGGACTGAATAATAGAGCCGTCACCACTGAGCCGACTCGGTGAAAGCTAAGTAACAGCTGATTGTTATCAAATGCCACATGAGAAAAGTCAGTCAGGTTTTTCTTGTTCTGCTGCGCTGCATGTTGACTTTGGTTTTATTAGAATGAGGCCACGTCAGGCAATTTAAATTAAACTAAGGTTAGATTATGCTATATGTATATTAGCCTGTTATGCTCTGCTGTGTTAGGTTAGGCTGTTATGTTGTCTTAGGCTAGGTTTGATGCTACATTACAGTGTCCATTATGTTATCAGATGTTGTGTTTTGTTATGTTTTTACCTATGCTTGTTTGTTTTGATAACTCAAAAACTAATGGAGAGATGTGGATGGAAATTCATGCAGGGACTGGCAGTGAGTGAGCTAGCAGATGAGCTGATTGTACTTTGGAGTATCTGGGTCAAAGGTCAGGATCAAGGTCACCTAAAGCTCAAAATTCACACTTTGGCCAGTATGTCCTGAAGAAAGCATCACGGAAAGATGCATGTTGGTGCATTATGTTGAAGTGACTGACTGTTCTTGTTGTGTTATGTAATGTTTTGTTATGTTTTGTTATGTTATGTTATGTTATGTTATGTCACACTACAGTAATAGAGGTGTTCATTCAGTTCTATGTTTGGCATTTTGCTCCTTTAATTCAGAGCTGTTTCTACTATTCTGTCCCCCCTGTTGTATATAAACTGGGAGGACACAAAATTAGAAACAGCTGTCAGTAAAATGCAGTCCAGTCTAACAGCAGCACTAACTATGAGCTCAATGCCAAACATAGAAGTGAATGAACTCCTCCATTACTGTGACAACAAGACAAGTTGAGCATTACAGGCAGCAGGAGAGGAAACTTTATGGCACAACAGCTGGATTGGATTGGATTAGATTGTACAGGTGGACCTGATGAAGTGGACACTGAGTATATATCTTTAGTAAAATAAACACAACAAATAACAAATTATATTATGTTATGTTATGTGTTTGGTTAAGGTGTATTCTGTCTGTCAGTATTAGGCTGTTAAGCTGTTAATATAGTTCATCTGTCAGAATGAATGAGCACCAGCTGCAGAAACACACACATGCGCGCGCACACACACACACACACGCACACACACATACACACACACACACACCGCCTCCATCACTACGTTGTCACAGCTTGTACCCATGGGCAGCCCTGGAGAGAGGAGGAATCTTGATGCCAGCGTTTCTCATTTGAATACTCTGCCACTGGGAGCCTGACGCTGATGGAGCCTTAAGACATCGAGCACCGATACAGACTCGTGTTATCGAGACAGAAAATCATATTCAGCGGTCCCTAGCAGACACAGCGGACACATGGAAATCAGCTGCTTGACCCAGACAGCTCCGAGGTTCCCTCCCTGTCGATCACAGGGTCACAGCAGGGTGGGGTGGGGTGGGGTGGGAGGCGATGGAGCAGCACACCTTCGTCTCTGGCCTGATGGCTGCCTCGCTGCAGACGCCGCTCTGGCTTCAGCTGATACGGCACGTCAGGTTTGAACCCTGTGGCCAATGAAACATGTCCGAGCGGATCAGCAGAATTATGCTGCATGCAGATTGAAATACGCACATCTTCCAAGATGATGATCCGTGACATTTTCATAGAAATACACGTCCACTTTGCTGCTGTATTCAGCTCATGCATAGGTCATGAAACCCTCGTCCAGTAGCTCTGTCCTGGGAAAAATCAGCTTTTCCACAGTGAATTGCCATTTTCAGTGACAGTGTCCCACTTCTATTGATCTTTTCCCTTTTGTATGCATCCTACATTCATGACTTTAGTGAATTGAATATCAGGATTTTTTTTTTTACTTGGAATCATCTTGATTGACCAATTTTAGCGGATAAATAGTCTCTGATTACTGTGCTTTGAGTAGTTTCTGTCATTTCAGACCAATCATTAGCCTGGTTGTGTCGCTCTGACATTTGCACGTTTTTTTTTTTGGTTTTTTTTTTGTCTTTGTCAGATTGTATTGATAGAAAAAAAAAAACCTTGTCAACCTTCCTATCAACTTGCCCCTGGTGCATTTCACTTCTGTTCAGGCTGTCATTCTGTCTGTCAGTGCTGCTGGAGCAGAGCCTGTTTATCTTCATATTTTCTGTCACAGTGACTGACTCTTTATTATCACCATCATCGTGTTGCACAGGGTCACTGTCACCAGGGCTCCAAAAGCAAACATTAATTAGCCAGTCAATTCATTTTAATTAACCAATTTAAGGTCTTTACATGTTTAGCGTAATAGCTAAAAAATGTGTAAACTTTGCATTTCTGATAATCTTCTCCCAAAGCAAGCAGAGGTGTTTTGAAACTTTGAAATGATGTTTCCTTTCTTTTCTCCAGCTGTTGGTTTCCATTCATTCCACTAAGATATGAAAATGAACTTTCAGAGACTTCAGACTTTCTTCACACCAGTATTACATCAGCGGAATAAAGTCCTCCATATTAGTTTTCCTAAAAGCAGCAGCACTGTTGTGTTTTGATGACTTGTAATTGAAAGCAGGTAGGTAGGTAGAATAGGTAGGTAAAATAGTCCCAGGGAAACTTTTGCTTTCCACAGCCAATTATCAGTTCTGTGGTTTATGAATGTTGAGGATTTTGTTAGCCACAGAAGAGGATCATTATTAGGCGGCTGATTCAACCAAAAATTGACATTTTGACTCTATGAATCTTTAGCTCCCCACATGATGTGCAAAATGGTTTGTTACGATGTAAAATATAGGAAAATTGTAGTAAAGAGGCCAGACACTGAAAACCACTGGTATGGCCCTTGTGACATGAGGTAATCTATGACCTTTATTGACCTCTACAACACAGATTTAACTTTTCTCCTCCTATAGAAGTCTCTGACGCAAACCTTTCCCCTTGAATTACGGTGGCCTGTAATTGACAGTTGACACAGTGGAGACGAGTTAGCTAGCTAATTCAATTCATCAACCCCTCTGCAGACATATTATTGTCATTTTATGCTAAACAGGGTGTTAAAACTCTTAATTACTGCCCCTTTAATTTTGTAATAAAAGGACAAAGCGGCTCCACAACTGTTGTTTGAGGACCAGCTGGAGTGAGTTCTTGGTGTGTTTTCCAATGGTGTAATGACAAAATAAAGTAAGTTTAATTGAATTTTTATTTCACTCTACTGAAGCTAGACTAGTAAGAGAGTGTATAAGATGACTATTTTGTTCATAGGTTTTACTGTCCCCGCTGTTATCACCTCTCCCACAGCACGGACGGTTATGTAATCCTGCATAAAGTCACATCTAACTAGAGAAATCATCTCATCATGTTCCATAGGACAAAATCTTATCAAATACGGTCTGATCAGGGTAACACACATCTCTGTGCAGGGATTCTTGGCATTAAAAAAGGGTTGGGGAACCACTGTGTCAAACTGCAGGAAAAAAAGCACAAGAAAAAAAGAAAAGTCAACAGGCAGATGGCAGGAGAGTGTCAGCTAACCCGGCAGACAAGCTCGGTTGAAGCTCAGTGAAATGCTTTGTCTTTTTTCTTTTTCTTTTTTTTTATTCTTTTGGTTAGATTCTGCTCCGTGACTCATTCTGCTTTCAGTTTTCTCTGCTCAGGGGAGAGGAGAGAGAGAGAGAGAGAGAGAGAGAAAGAGAGAGAGAGAGAGAGAGAGAGAGAGAGAGAGAGAGAGAGAGAGAGAGAGAGAGAGAGAGAGAGAGAGAGAGAGAGAGAGAGAGAAAACACAGTTGAGGTGAGTTTTTATTCTCCTGCTGTCAGAGGTGGTTTTATGAAAATGTGTTTTTGGGGAAGAGAAGTGGAGGAAGAGACAGAGAGATACAGACAGATAGACAGCTGCACAGAGAAAATGGGCTTCAGAGAGAGAGAGAGAGAGACTGACAACAGAGAGAGGGGGAGAGAGAAAAAGTGAAGGGATGAGATGAAAGGAGAGCAAGAGAGGGAAGGAAAATACAGGACAAGGAACATGAAGAGAGGACGGGATGAATGGGAGGGTTAGGATTTATGAAAATGGGTTACAGAGCGAGAGAGAGGAAGAACTGCTCTGCAGCCAGAAATTATCTCATTGGCTGCTTGGGTTAAACCTCAATGACCAATACTTAAAAAATTGTTCCCCCCCAAAATAATGTATTTGTTCATCGACATCGTTTGTACGTCCACATAACACACAGCTCCAAGACAACCCAAGTGGATGGGCACTGGTTCTTTAGAGCTCAAAAAATGGGGGGAAAAATGACCAGAAAATTACGCCAAACAGCTTGTGCAGCATAATGCAAATGTTTCGAACCCAAACAATAACACATAATGTGAATCCAGTTTTCAGAAAATGCAACAAACAGCAGTTATGAGAAAATGTGAGAAATGGTTTTAAAAAGTGCTATATAGATAAAAATTTTACTTACTGAATGAGATTTGAGATATTGTAACATTTGAAAGTCTAATAAAAATAACCTCCGATCAACATTTTGTGAAGCTTATTCTTTTTTATTTTATTTTATTGTTTCATAATCCTCCTCCTGATGATGATGGGTCATGTAACAACAGGATGGTAAACACGACAGTAATTACAGCCTCTGCAAAGGTTTCAGTCTTCGCCATTTTTGCCAAACCAAGGCTGAGGTTTGCGAAATGGGGATTTGGTAAGAAATGAACTTTCTGTCTATGAAAACATCAGGAAATCTGACAGACAGGCACATCATCAACTCAGTCTAGATAATAACAGACACCTTTGATTAAAAATTACCTTCACAGATGAACAAAATGGTGAAAAATGCAACTAGTATGAACATGAGGCTTGGTAAGTTCAGCCTTCCAGGTTCAAACAAGACCAGCCCAGGTAAGCTGCTTAGCATAGAATGGTTGGGGAAAAAGAAGTCCTGCCATGTAAATTTTTTTCCATTACATTTTGAATAAGTTCCTTGTTTGCCATTCAAATTTGCTGCTAACCCAGAATTACCTCCTCGTGGCTGTATGCCTCCGCCAACCTGGCAAGTTGCACTTTATATCCATATCTGTCCAGATTAATATAATATTTGTAGTGAAGACTTTGGAAGAATTTAATAAAAGGTATGAAAGGGGATTTTTTTGGAGAAATGGAAGGTATTGCCATATTGACATGTATGATCCCAGTGAGAAACATTTTTACAGAGGACTGTCCCTTTTCCAGCAGGCCAGGATGAGGGCTGGTTCGGAACCAGTGCATAATTTCAAACCAGTTCTTTGTGTTTTGACAACCAGAGAACTGGCTCTCGACCAGGAACACTGGTTCCACAGCGGTACCAACTTTTCTCTGGTCTTCAAGAACCAGCAAAGAACCAACAAAGACCTGCTTCAATCTGAGGCTGGGGGGCGGGATTATCGATCAGATCAGTATTTCTAACAGCTGAGTCGAGATCCCACTGAATAATGTAAAACATCAATAAAAAGCCATGACTATTTAACTGACCTATTTCAGTTTGTTGAAAGATTACACCAGCCTCTGACACTTTTTACGGTGTTTTTCTCACACAAACACAGCGGGCAGATCTCCTATGTTCAGCCTGCAGGAGAGAAGCAGCGTCTGGTGTGGCTGCCGCGAGGAGACCGACCTCCCGTCACGTCGTTATCGCTGCACCGGGACAGCGGCAGTGACTATATGCTGCTGGGAAGTGCAGACATACACAGTGATGTAATGACGTGGCTCTCCAGCGAGCTCTAGCCCGTGGAAAATCAAACTGGTTTTTAGAAGGTTCACAAGTTGAACCGGTTTTCAAGTAGCACTGGCACCAGCCCCGAACCAGCACTCGGCTCTTGTTGGTGGAAACGGCATAACTTCATCACATTGAGCCATGATAATCACCTGAAGCTCGAGATCAGCAAAACCAGTGAGCTCGTGGTGAACAGCCAGAGGAACAGGAAGCTGGTTCATCCAGGAGGAGGAAAAGAAGTGAAAATGCTGAGTTATGGTGTGGAATAATGGCCAGAAAAGAGAATGAAGTTGACCTTTGACTTTTTGGATGTATAATGTCGTGACTTGATCATTTTATCGTATTTGAAATTTGAAACTTTGTCATAATTAGTGTTTTGTGAGGTCACGGTGATCTTGACCTTTGACTTCTGACCACCAAAATCTAATCACTTCATCCTTGGGGATATGTGTGCCAAATCTGAAAAAATCCCTCAAGGTATTAAGGGGATTTGTTGCATTCAAAAGAATGAGACAGACAGATTGACAGATGGACAACCCAAAAACAAATCTCTGGCTCAACCCTGACCCCACCCCTCCTGTCCCCTTCAATTACAGATGCCTGTAATTGACACAACAAAGTCCCATCTTTTCAATAAAGACTAGTTAGGTAGCTAATTTAATTCATCAACCCCTCTGCAGACATATTATGGTCATGTTGTGCAACAGGGCAGTAAAACTCGACTTACTGCCCCTTTAACTTTTGTAAAAGGACAAAGTGGCTCCCCAGCTGGGGTGTGAGGACCAGGGTTGAGTTTGTCAGGGGTTCCTATGGTGTTATAGCAAAATGAGTTAAGTTTAGTTGAATTTTTATTTCACTCTACTGGAGCCAGACTAATGAGAGAGTGTATAGTTAGTAGAGTTACTGTCCTGAATGCAGATATGGAGTTAGACAGTGAGCAAGAGGAAAACACACGTGTCTGCGCTGACGGGACATTTGATGTTAACGTGGATGAAGAGTTGCAGTCGAATGCATGTCATCAGTTCATGCACCATATGCAATGACAATAATCCAACCGGTGAGATTTTTTCCCAGCCTTAGCAGCAGCTCTGCCCTCCCTGAGAAATGTTTGCAGAGGTTAACCTAAAATTTGCTAAAAGCAGGAGGGACACAAGCAGAGGGAGGGGAACGGGAAGTTTAGGGCGACAGACACCTCTCGTGCTGTTGTCAGAAGAGCTTTGGTGGAAAGTGTTGAAGGCAGCAAGACCCGGCCTCACCCATCCCAAACTCCCTTCCCCTCCCCGCAGAAATGCAGAGCCGAGGGCTTTTACACCAAGCAAGGTCACAGATGGCTACTGCCGCCCCCAACCACAAATACATCAACCTCTATCTTCATCTTCTCCTCTGCTCTCCCCTTCCCGTCCGCTGTCGCTTTACTCCGACACCACAAACCACAGCGAGCTCTGAGAATAAATTAACCTTAAAAGGAGCACTTTTCCCTGTCATGCGTTGCTCTG
The DNA here is from genome assembly GCF_902150065.1 of Myripristis murdjan. NCBI lineage: Eukaryota > Metazoa > Chordata > Actinopteri > Holocentriformes > Holocentridae > Myripristis > Myripristis murdjan. The sequence continues at coordinate 5,021,258 of NC_044001.1, forward strand.
TGTTGCAGCATAAAGCACCGTCAGAACAAACAAGGTTTATATGGAGGCTGTGGAGATTACATAACACATTAGTGAGTTGTAAGTCATGTGTTTAATGCTCGGTTTGTGGGTGACGAGGGCAAAACGGCAGCTGAATACTTTTTGAACGCACACACACACACACACAAAACCACAAGAGCGAGGCATGCGGCTGTTTTGAGGGCGTTTAATCGCATGTCAAGCTTAATCAAGCGCATCTGAAGTATACATCTTATTACATCATATTCATTCACAACAAAATATGACAACCACCTTCTTAATACGGATTTCCACCCCATTTTGCATAATGCATGTCACAGTTGTACTTAAAGGCTTAAAAGTATATCTTTTTCCTGTCATCTCCGCTTAATGACTGAGGTGGAGTTAACAGGTGAGATCAGCGAGGGACCCCATCTTTTTCACCTGTTTGACACCGTTTTATTGAAAAAGCCGGTGGTTTTGAGCGCATATGTTAACACGCAGATCCTGCATGTCCACGTAGCCCACGTTTAGCACCGAGCGTTAAAAGATTAAATGCTACAAATATCCCGTCGTGCGTTTCATTTGTTCCCGTGCAAGTGGTGTGTGACTTCACAGGTCTGGTTTTCAAAGATCTGCTTCCTGTTTGGAGGCTGAACCGCCTCGTTGCTGCGCGCACACATCAAACGTGCATTCAGTCTCAGATGTATTTTTACACTTGCACACCCCTCCAACCCCTCCAGCCCACCACCTTGTGCATCGTGAATAGGCCCTTTTAAAGGATTTGTCTGACCACCTCCTTTATTCTCCCCACAGAAGGCTAATTGAGGTTGTGCAAATTAACAGAGGGAACTGTCAGACGGCGGTGTGTGTGTGTGTGTGTGTGTGTGTGTGTGTGTGTGTATATGGGGGGGTGGAGGGGTGAAAATAAGCGCTTCCTCCTCAGTGGTTCCCAAAATAACCTGCGCTCCATGGCTTGATCGCCCCGCTCCCAAGGACCGGGTATCCCAGCTGTGAGACGGGCTGTCAGAGCATCTCTCTCTCTCTCACATATAACACAAACACACACACACACGCACACACACATTACTCTCTCCTTCTCCGTTGTGTAAAGAAACCAGTATGCCCCTCCTATACACACCCAATGGACATATACACACTCCTAGCTTCTTATTGCTTATTTATTGCTTCAATTTTTTATTGCATATTTTACTTCAGCGTGCTGTATCTTAATGTATCTATCTATCTATCTATCCTTCTGTTTAATTTAATTCAGTTCAATGAGGCTTTACTGACAAGGCCACGTACGAGCAGTTTGTGCATTCCCAAGGGCAAAACCAACCGAGGAACATGTAACAATAAGAATGACATAATAGTAGATCTGTTAAATATTAATTTAGATCTATCAATAATAGATCTATTGAGATTAAAATAATCTTGACTTTATCAATGTCATTGCAACGCTCACAAGTAATGCATATGTAAATCTGCCCCCCATGTCGAGTGTGTGACTGTAATATAATGCGATTAATTTCTGTGAAATTTGCGATAAAATTGTGTCAGCTGTGGTTGGCAGAACTTCACTGTAAAAAATACGGTGGCGATGTAAACGACATTACGTTACGCTGTTTTGAGAACCGGAAATTTCACGGTCAAGAACTGTTGTCCCTTTATGGGAAATCACTGTGACAAAAACAGATATATTGTAAACCTGTTTACAGTAACTTTGGCAAACTTTGTTTAAATGTACACATGAGGGAAATGTGTAATTTAAACAGAATAACACTGTTAATGTTAGGGGGTTTACATGCTTGTGAGCTTTTAATTTTACCAAAAATGTTTATTTTCACAGTAAAATTGTGTGTTTTCTACATATAATGACATTAAAGTATAAATTGATGCACTGTTTCTTGGTTCAGGGTGATTTAATGTATCTACAACTTTGATAATCTACTTTGGATTTTATGGTCTTTTACTGTTTTTACTGTAAAGGCTGCAAAAGGCCGGCATGCGTAGCGAAATAGCGGAACGAAAGTGCGAAAAAACTCACTGGCGAAAATTTCGGCTTTAACTATTCACACCAATCAGCGATGCGAATGTGCGTATTGCGAAATTTGAATCCCGCAGCATGCAGGAGAGCGTTCTGACAGGAATAAAACATGGAGTCAACTTCGTCCTCCGATGAGGACCATGTCATTACTGAATTGTTTACCCGTCCAAAGAGGAGATTTTGGATACACCCGCTTTTACAGAGCAGGGATAGAGAAGGGGAATTCCACCTGCTGATACAGGAATTAAAATTGTATCATGACCGAACTTATTTTGGGATGTCTGTGGGTCAATTCAAGACTCTCCTGGGTCTGCTGGCAGCGCATCTAGAGAGACAGAGAACCAACTGGGGATCCCACTGACCCAGAGCAGCGACTGGCCGTCTGTTTGAGGTGGGCCGTCAGGATATTTTAGTGGGCAACTCCTGAGGAGAGACGCTGCCTCTCGTGCAGGCACTGACCTCATGTTGTTGTTGTGAATGGAGACTGCTGATTGGCTGCTGCAGTTTGTTCGCCTAGAAAAATTGAGCTTGTTTGCGAAAAATAAATCTCTCGCATTTCGACTTTTCGTATTTTGCGTTCTATGTGCAAGTACTGATTGCATGTTATGAGTTTGAAAAAATATGAAATATTCGCACGAAAATAACGCCGTTGGTGTGTAAGGATCTTAATTTCTCTGAACTTTTTTTTTTTTTTTTTTACAGTGTATCTATCAATCTGACTTTGCATAGAGGAATGAACCCAGTCCTCATGTCCTCCTCCCCTCATCTCCTCTCGTCATCTTGTCCTCTTGTCCTCCCCTTCTCCTCTCCTCTTGTCCTCCTCTTCCTCCCATCCTCCTGTCCTCCTCTCTTCCTCCTCCTCCTCTCCTCTTGTCCCCTGTTCTCTTCTCCTCCTGTCCCCCCGTCCTCCTCCTCCCATCCTCCTCTCCTCCTGTCCTCCTCTCTTCCTCCTGTCCTCCTCCTCCTCCTCTCCTCTTGTCCCCTGTTCTCTTCTCCTCCTGTCCCCCCGTCCTCCTCCTCCCGTCCTCCTCTCTTCCCATCGTCTACTCCTCCTGCTCCTCCTCTCCTCCTCCTCTCTTTTCCTCCTCTCCCTCCTCTCTTCCTGTCCTCCTCCTCCCCTCCTCCCTTCCTCTCCTCCTCCTCCCGTCCTGTCCTCTGCTGCTGATGTGAAAATGGCAGACACATGACTGTGTGTGACGTGCAGGAGGAGCAGCTCCTGTGCTGTTTACCCCCGTCACAACAGAGAGTGTTTAGTGAGAGTGAGAGGTGACAGAGAGGAGGAGCAGGCAGAAAATCACAGAGAAGGAGCTGAGCTATTTATATCTGGAGGAGGCCGCATCTGAACCTGAACAAACGTCCACATATGAGGCCTGATGTTATGAGGTTTATGAGTGTAAACCTGTAACTGTGCTATATTCACATAACACAGGAGGATCTGCCCTTGAGCAAAGGCGCTTTAACCAGCAACTGTGAGTGAAGCTGTAACATCAGGAGGCTGAAATCACACCGAGCAGCTCCCAGGTCCGACCGCGTGGCTGAATTAGAGTGACGCAGGTTGTTTCTGAAAAGGAAATCGCCGACATGCTCGCCAATCTCCCCTGGATAAATAAAGGTTAAACACATCGCCAAACAATACAGGAGTTCTTTGTGTGTGTTTTTTTCATTTCGCGGCTCCCAGCCTGTGACCTACAGATCTGTGTGTGACTGCACAGTGAAAGTCGGGTCACGTGCCGCCCGCTGTGTCTGAGCTGTTTCAGGATCCTGGGAGCCGGCGAACACACCTGGGCCACACTGCCGGCACAGGGCCGCCGCCGCCGCCGGGGCAGGAAATGTGAGCCGCTCCGGGGGTTATTACAGGTCACAAACCCACAGGTGCTGTCTCTACGTTGAAAACAAATTAGAGCCGACTGCCGTTTGCGTTTAAAGTGGCATTAAGCGGCGTTAAAGTCCCCATGAAATGACCTCACATGACCTTAAACAGTGACATCATCCTGCACAGGTGGGGGTAAGTTAAAATTTCAACCAATAAAACCTTCAGAAAGCTTCAAAAACTGAGATCCTGTTGGTTTGCACCTGTGAATGCCCAAACTCAAAAAAATAAGAGTCCTTTTCATGGGGTCTTTAAATGACACCAGTTAGCACCGAGGTTATTAGAGTTTTGCATTTCTCTTTAGTTTTTATTTTTATTTAATTTTGACTTTTGGTTTTTCAGTTTCAGTGGTTTTTACAGTGTTTGCTAGTTTAGTTTGTTTTTTTTTTTGTTTTTTGGAAATGCATAGTTTTAGTTTAGTTTTCACTCGTTTTAGTGTTAATTTTAGTCTTTTTTTTGGGTCAGGGTGAGATTCAAAAAGGTCTTGTTTGTGCGACAGAATGATATCAGCCGTCTGCTGGCATAAAACTATCACAGCTAAAAAAAAAAAAATTGTAAGATAGATTTCATATCAGCCTGAACTACTTGGCTTATATATGAAATAAATTGACAAAACACAAAAACACATTTTCTGTACAATTTTAGTTGATTTTAGTTAATGTTGTAAACTCACAATACAGTTTCGGTTCGTTTTCTTTTTTGGGTAAAGCCTCATTTAGTATTTTTACTTTAGTTAACGAAAATGTTTTTTTTATCACCTAATTTTCATTATTTGGACATGTGGACACGCCATAAGGCCCATCTTGGCACCAAAAAACACAAAAAAACAAAAAGAGTGATTTTTGGGGGGGGGAATCACTACTGCAGCGGTGCATGTACACAGCTAGTTAAATTTGTTAGTGGTGGGACAGGAAACAAGTTATTTTGTTTATCCCAAAAAGCAAGAGGTCTGATTTCCATAGCTCCCTCTGCATAACCAGAATAAACACCACAGTCATGTAAACGGGACTGTCACATGGAATTGTCAGTTTATATTATCATGCAAACTACTTTTCATTTTATTTTATTTTATTTTTTACCGATTAACCCTTTGACACTCTTTTTTCAAGGTTTTATTTATCTCTTCATTCACTTTATTTATTTATTTATTTATTTATTATTTATATATTTATCATGGGGGGTTGGGTGATTTTTTTGTATTTTTTTTTTTTTTATATAGTTTTGGGGTTTTTGGGAGGGAGGAGTAATTTTCTTGTAATATAATTTTAGTTTTAGTTTTTTGCTTTTTTTTTTTTTTTTGAAGGAAATCAAGTCAATTCGTTCAGGTAAAACCATCAAACCATCGCTCCAGCTTTCAAAGGGTTAAATAACAACATGAATTTCAGACTCTTATTTTTACAGTGCACAGCGCAAAAAAGAAAGAAAAAAAAAAGAACATAATCACACATTCTCTGCACTCACATCCTTTCTTGCATTTCACACAAAATCTATTCCTGAACTAATTCTAGCTTTTATTCTGCAGTGGGCGACTTTCTGCTTTTCCCCCCAATTAGAATTCAAGTCCACTAATTTTAGTTCTACTTAAATAAAAACCAGGCACTTAACAGTACTTTTATTTGAGTGGGATATTTTGATACCCTCTCCAGGCATGTGTGTGTGTGTGTGTGTGTAAGGTAAGCCACACTGGGGGGGGGTTATTAGAGATCTCCGATTAAAATGCTACGACATGGGAGTTGGACTGACTTTAAATAATGCATGCAGTGTCATCAGCTCTGTGTCGTGTGCATGAGCCAGAAGATGAAGAGATGGAAAGATGGGAAGATGGAAATTGAGTTTAGCGGGGGACACCTGAGAGTGTTCGTACTTTCCGTGACTCCGTTCGTCGCGAGGCCCCCGAGGCTCCTGGGCGACCCGCTGGCCCGCTTCTCCGAGGCCCGCAGAGAGTCCCGAGGGGATCAGCGAGCGAAACGAGGAGCAGCCCGGTCGCAATAACACTGTATTTCCTTGATGGCAAAATGAAATATTGCATCGAGAGGGCCGCTATTTATATCTCTTCACCTTCGTCTGCATCCCCTCTTCACGACTGAAGTGGCTTTCACAGGTGGAATCAATAAACGCTCACCTTGTCAGCTCTTTTTTTTTTTTTTTTTTTTTAAAGAAGCAAGTCATCCTATACTATCATATTTTGTACACTGAGTGGGTTTGGGTGCCAGTGCCTCCGCTATAGCCTTAATCATTATTTTTTTTTTTTGCATTTGATGAGACATAGTTGTTTGTTTTTGCTGTTTTTGCTGTGGTCTCAGTCTCGGCTTGTCTGAACTCGGCTGAACCTGTTGTTGGATCGACTTGGACTAAAAGCGAGGTTTTCTTCTGTGTGGAAAGAGTCGACAAGCTGCCGCGCCGCCACACAGAAGATCAAGAGAAGCTCTGTCTATACGAGCCAGTTTTGTTTTGTTTTGCTCGGCTGACTGTGGCTCCCAGAAGGGAAAATAATAAAGCCTGAACACTGATTGCATCCTCCCCGTTGTATGTTTTTTGTGTTTACTGTGCTGGTGAAATTACTACATAAGATATTGCTGCTTTATTAGATAGCATGCAGCAGAGAAAGAGAGAGACGGAGAGAAGGGAAGGAGCGATGACTAGAGACAAGTCAGGAGCCAAATTCAACTCCACTACATCCCATACACATGGCGTACATCCATCAGGACATCCTCCAAAGCCAGATATGAGTTTTAATTTATTCATTCACATAATAAGCACCGAGATCACTGGATGAAATTATCATGTTAAAGCAATAATCCGCAGTAACCTTTTCACGTGAATAAACCTGGAATCTGGCTTTCTTTTCCTTTCTTTTCCTGGAGAAAACAAAACTGCTGAGTTTGTGGCTTAAAATCTGAGGGTGCAATTTAAAACTCTAAACTACAGATTTATAATTTCAGTGTGATTTATGAATCTGTGCGCACAGATTTGTAAACTACAAGCAGAAATTTGCACATGGATTTATTTATTTATTTATTTATTTTTTGGTAACATTTTTGATTTCTTACTGGGTAGTTCTTTAGAAGCTTCCACGAACAAACCACAGGCCTAATCCTCACTGTATTACATCAGAGAGTGGTGGTAGGAAAGTGGACATTCATTCATTCACTCGCACAAAAATGCTGCAGTTGATTACTCTAAATCCCACTCAGTCAGAAGGTCTGCAGAGTCTCAGCGCTGGACTCTTACATGCACAGAATTCATGTGCTTTACAGAGGATATTTGAGCGTTTTAAGGCTCAGAGCAGGGCTGTTTACCAGAGAACGGTCTGCTGTGGTAGGCGGAGGCACACTCAGTCCTACAGGAGCAGCATGCAGCGCCGGTAGCAGCAGCCTCTTTTACTAATACCTACCCACTCCGGGCTCCACCTGCAGAGCCGCCCTATCTAAAATTGATTATGGTGACATTTACTATTCATAGAAAAGGTTACTAGAGTAACCCTGTGCTGCACTGCATGTTTGAGTGGAATATTATTCCTAAACAAATGAAGAGGAGCTCTTCACTGAATGAATGGCAAACTGGTTACGTAATTATGAATAACATGAATTAAAATCGGCAAAAATGTATTTCGTCGGAACACGGATCTAGATTTTTCCTTCTGCTCGTAAGTTGTAGCTTTGATTGTGCCGACTGTGTTTTTTTTCTTACTGTTTCTGATGCTTTGTTGCTCCGGCTCCAGCAGGCTCGGTGCAGTAAAAGCCTTGTTATAGAGAATGTGAGGATGCAGGGTGGCTGGAGGCTGAGGGCGAGCGGGTTACCTCGCCCTATCACGGACACATTTGAAAGGCCTGTTTGAAGCCAGCAGGAGTGGGAGATGAAAGTCCTGGCACAGCACACTTTGACATCATCAAAACAAAACTCCCTCACAACACTCACCGGCTCTAATGGCTGTGTTAAAAGGTACTTTTAAATACGCAGATTTACAAGTGGCCGCTGGCATAGTCTGTTTTGTCTTTGCTCCAAATGGAACATGAATGGATGCTACATAATTGCAAAATAAAAAAAAATCAAATAATAAAAAAAGGAGAATGGCCGGAAGAAAACAGGAGACCAAACTAATGGCTGATTAAGTTGAGTAACGTCAGCCCGAAATGTTGCATCTGAATCAGAGACAGATGGACAGACAGACAGAGAAACAGGAGGCCACTGATTGTGGAAGGATAAATGTGAAGTTAAGAATTTAAGTTTTAAGACCCACGCTGGACTTTGAATCCAGTCTCTGCTGCTGGCAAATCAACTCATGAGCGAAATGCAGCCACTAAAATTCATCTTTGCCTTGGTTTTCACACAAAGTGCTGCTTTTTACGCCCCCACGTTTTCTCCATATCTGCTGCCTGTCTGGATAACTGTGGGTGTATTCTATCTATTACCAGCAGAGCTCTGATTGACAGGTTGACAGCCACTCACTCACCGGGTGACCACGCATGGGAACCATAAATAATGTTGGACAGATGCTAGCATATGAAAGCGAACATCACCTGTGAGTAAACAGTGGTGGCTTCTTGCAGACAGTTGCGTTTCGGAGTTGACTGAAGTGGTGGCATCATCTCACGGAGTGCTGAGTCAAACTCACACCGCAGCCCAGGGACACTGAACCCAAACCGATATCACACAAAAATAGCCACCTGCAGTGGTTGATGTGTGATTTTAGCAGCACGCAAAGTCAAGTTACCTTCTCAATAGCTCCGATCCACGGCGCAGAATCAACAGATTTAGATTTGCACGATCAGAAGGAAGATGATTCATGCACTGGGATTTGGAGAGCTCAGTCAGGGCAACTCATGCATAGTAAGTGTATTTAAAGGCGGCCTTCAGGTGGTGTAACTGGGAATAATGTGCTATTATGAATCCCACCAGAATTCTGGGTGAACTGCGCTGACTTGGTTGACTTCATGGTTGTGTTTATGTTTTTATGTGTTTATGTGAGGGATTATAGGGTAACAAGGCTGTTTTAGCAACGGGGCAACAGGCCTGCAAATTTTCTGACCAACTGTAGCACATTGCAGGCATACTTTTTCCCATAAGTCTTGTGGGATTCATCAAAATGTAATGACCAGTGATTAATGAATGGCTAATTTTATTTCTAATCATACAATTAAAATACAACTGACATGATTTCTGTGTGGCTCTTAGGAACTGATCATTTCGGACACTTCACTGATATAGAGGTGGAAGTAACTAATTACATTTACTAACAATACAGTGGTTGAATAGCTTTTTGTGCCCTTTTGAGTATTTTTTAAAGTCAGTCATTTTTACTTTTACTTGAGTACATTTTTTGCACCTCGCTACATTTCGAATCAGATTCATTACAGAGAACAAATGATCACTGACAGATTGTGGAACCTTTTCACATTAAAAGCTCAGTCAGCAAAGATGAGAAGATGAACGTGCTTCTACTTTGCTGGTTCTACTTCTTGTCATTAAAGGCTGCACCATGAAAAACTGCACCGAGTACCACTTAAACAAAACTGGCAAAAATGTGGAGTAAGTGTGGGGAAAAAGGGAAGACGATGAGAACCATGTAGACCATGTGACACTGGGCTGACTTACAACAGGCCTACAGAATAGATCTACACTCATAAACTGTTGAAGCGAGCTCTTTTTCTAGCCTGTTTGCTATTAACATTATTTGCAAACAGCCAGCTCTCCACTGGAGCTCCAAGATGGCACTCGGCACTTGTGGTGGAACTGCAAAGCCTCTATTAATCGATAAGCCAGGGCAGAGGAGACGGGGAGGCCACCTGTCCAGGTAAGCTGACACGTCACTTCAAAGGCTTTGAATTTAGGAAGTGAGACGCTGATTGGCTAAGTCGCAGTGCACCAGTTCACTAAACTTCACCATCATTTTTGACAGGAAATACGTTAAGAATTTCACCCAATTTTGAAACCACGGGGAGCAAGTCAGTGTTTATTTAATATATGAAAATGTCCAATGTGTCCATGTAATGTGCCTTTAAAACACCAGTACCGGGTATGCAGGCGCGGCGCATGAATCTTGTTTGTATAAATCTGTGAACATGTTTGGCTGATGGCTACGCTGCAACAATAAATGTTAAAAGCTTGCACCTTTGCGAATGTAATTTGTTGACTGTAAAATATGACCAAGATCCAGTGTGCAGAGCGTGAGCCATGTTTAAGACGAGAGGAATGCAAGTCTTTTCTCTCTCTGAAAAACAGCTTGTGACATTTCAAAGATAATTGACACTGCATTTTCCCCTCTCACAGCCTCGCTCCCTGGAGCCCTTCATTTTCCCAGGAGCGACCTTGTGAAGTGCTCTTCACAAGGTTGTCATCCAAAAGGTCACATCCAGAGAAGAACAAGGAGTATAAAAAAAATAAAAAAATATTTAAAAAAAAAAAAACAAGATGGAGACCCCGCCATCCATCTCGCTGTCTGGATCAAGACACCAATCTGACCTTTCAGAGTATATCAAGCTCAACAAGCTATCAAATTGTATGTGGGAGTACTGCGCATGTTGCCTGTTCATCTAAATGTGTGTGTGTGTGTGTGTGTGTGTGTGTGTGTGTGTGTGTGTGTGCGTGTGTGTGTGTGGGGTTGTTTATGTGTTTGAGAGGGAGGATAGAGAGAGAACGACGGCACTAAATGCAGTCTCCTTCTGCACAAATCGTGTCTATTTTGTGTCCAGGCTTAAGGAGGCCTTGAAACAGAGACTCAGATCTTATCCAGCACACAACATTTTTAAGTGCAAGACACAATGTTTTAAAGTGCAGCATCTATCTATTTTTTCAAGTATTTCTTTTAGTCTCATATTTATTGCATGTGAGCTTGTAGTCTGTCTTAAATTGCCTTATTAATTGCACCGATCACAAGTAGTGCTCCTAATTCTGTTGTATTTGTACAATGACAATAAAGGCTTTCTGTTCTAGTCTATCTATTCTATTTACATGCATATATTATGAAACTATTTAATGAAAACATTTGATAAAAATTTGATTGTCCCAGTGGTTGAATTTAGAGGAAAATCTAATTTTCAATCCAGATTCAGACTAATCAACTGACTGAATAATGAATCCTGATTGGCTCCTCTCATTAAAAAAGTACTGAAATCCATCCAGATTTGAGCTGGAAAGATTCGACTCGGCAAGTTTACCTCGTTTCAGTTCAGCCAATCAGGTGCCAGCGCTGTAGGGACTTCAATAAATATCTAATACTAAAAGTCATTCATTTGAAAAACTTCAGAAATATATACTATGGCTCTTATTTGGAGCTGTAAACCAAATTGTGAAAAATATAACAATATGGAATCCCTCTGTAACTTGTCTTATTTATTACAGTGGATTAAATAAATGAAGGATCCAGTGGGTCAGGAAAAGGTAGGTGGTTCTACTGTTTTGTGTGCTCGGTGAAATTAGCAGGAGCAAAACCTACGGCAGATGTTGGATTTATTTTCCTTGAATAACTACAAGACAAGACACATAAATCAGAGACTAAAATAAGGACAGTGAGGTTGGAAATACGCCACAGCCTCCAGCTCAGAGGCACAGCGGCACACCTGAGCATTTTGCTGAGAAAAGGCACAGGAAGAGAAATATTGCAGGGGCTGTAGTCCTAAAGGGGATGTGTCATTTCCTACCAAATGAATTATTTTCCATGAGATGATATGATTTCTATGAACTGCGACTAGTCTGTGGCACTTTTCGGCACTACAGTCGATCAGTGATGCTGATGTTGAGGTGCCACATCTCACCACATTTCAGCCTCAAGGGGCTAAAAAGCCTCGTTTTCAAGCCAAAACAGCAAATGGCAAAGCAGGATTATTATTATCCCCGCGTTTAGCATGCTAATATATTACCTCTTCACTGGACATTTTTGTTGAATCTCTGCTTTAATTAGCTGCCGTGCTTGTCTCTCTTGTGAAAACGCTGCTGTATCAGGTGCTTTGAAGGGGAAAAAGGCAACACAATTTCTAACAGAGAAAAGGAGCTCAGTAGGAGCCCATCTGCACGAGCCAGGCTCTGTGTGTGTGTTTGTTCATCGGTGAGTAAGGCTTTCTTGCCATGCACATTACTGACGTAGCACCATTGTTGGGCAAGCTACTTCCAAAATGGAATATGCTACATATCATTTAGGGGTGTTCAATAAACAATTCAATAAACCCACAGTTCGGTTTGCATTGTGTTTTTTTGGGTCAGGGTTTCGGTTTCAAATCAGTTTGTTTTGTAAATCAGGGAGAAAACAAATCGCCAAAGCTCAATTTAACTGCAGTTCCTTACAAAAGATTACAACCTGAAATAGAAAATGCATTTCGGCTACAGGAAATTCTTATGTGGATTTTTTTTCAGGTGGCCCTCTGGTGGACGTGCCGTGGTGTGAAAAATCGATTCACTCAAGTATTGCAATTATTTTAAGCTATTTTGTAACTGATCATGCTTATTACTGCAAAAGCAAAAACTAAAGTAGTTACTAAAGTAACTAGGTGACCCTAACGAACATGCTGGTGCCAAACACGTCATGCTAGGTTGTTGGCGACAGATTAAATATCGGTCCAGAGATAGGTTAAATTTTGGGGACAGCAAATCCGTCATGGTCATTTCCAGTGGGCTCCCTTGACCTCTGACCTCCAGATGTGTGAATGAAAATGGGTTCTCTGGGCAGCCACGGCTCTCCCCTTTGCAGACACGCCCACCTTCTGCTAATCCCATGCAGTTTGGGCCACAAACCCTGCAGTCCACACGTGTTCTTGTAGCCTGTTGTAAAATGGTGTGTTTGTGCAGACTGGGGCCTAAACAGTCTTGGAGCTGCATCAGTTGGCTTTGACTAGAGCGTTTTTTCAAACTGGACGTCGCTGTATAAAATGACCTATAGTGACCTCTAGGAGAATCACAGCCTCATGAAACTTTACAGACACAAACTAGAAGAGAATTCCAAAAACGGATTGCAAAAAACACGAATCTTTCCTGTTATTGGAACAAATTGCAATAAATCATAATATCAATTTGCAATACTTGTAGAATCACAACACCTGAGTATCGTGATAGTATCAAATCAGGAGATAAGCATATAGTCCCAGCCCTAATAGTAACCGTAATAATGTAACCACAATACTATTAGTAGTTATACTACATTGTTACTGCAAAAAATAATAATTTCCTTTAACACATTCCTTTTGTGGCGTGTTCCCCCCAGCACTGTGTGGCCCACAGCCCCACTCCACCACACTGGCACCGCAGGCAGTGCAGTGTGAGGCTAACAAGCAGGAACCAGCTGGAGGTTGGATGACTCTACATCTTCATGCCAGGACCGGCTCAGTGACCGACTGCCCGGCTCCAGCAGCACCGGGTTTATTTCTATCAGGTGACTGTAATGTGTCACTGAGACGTTTAGAAAGTTCCAGGTGAAAATAAGGTCGGGTTACAGGCAGGGTCCGGGCTGAGGTCAGGGTTACAGGCTGGAGATGCAGCAAAGAGCCTGAAGACCCTTTGCTGAACATTCACTTTATACCACCTGATACTTTACCACCAATATTGGTCCAAATAAAGTGTTATCTACTGCTGTAATGATAAGTTGACTTATTGATCCACGAATCAACAGAAAATTACTTATTTTGACAGTCAGTTATTGTTTTCGCCATTTACTTTTGGTGAAAATACCGAACATTTGCTTGTGACAGCTTCACAAATGGTATGGTTGCCTTGCTTGCATTTTTCTGTTTTCTTCATCATTACAAAATGAAAACTTTGCGGGTCTTTTCCTTTGGCTGCTCACACGAAGTAAGCGAATTTAAAGCTTGAGTAGGTAAGGAAAAACTGAACTCAGCTTTCCCACCTGAGATTCAAAACCTTTGATTCGCACTGGAGGGGTTTTAACACATGAGGTTACCGACCCATGCAGCAGCCCGGAAAACTGTGTGTGTGTTTTTTTTTTAGTTTGGCTCAGACCCTGTGTGTATAATGTTGATTTGTCAAAATTGTGAAAAACTAACGTTACCCACAGAATCTTTGAGGCCTTACTTTGGATCTGTTACCTAGCAAATGAGCGGGGAACTCCCAGTATTTTTCACATTTGATATGATTACTCAATTACTTGAAAACATAATCAATATATTCATCGACAATGGAAAGAATCATTAGTTAGTTACCTAAAACTGTGCACTTTTATTCACTTCTATGATGCAAAGCCGCCATAGCATGTAAAAATACAATCGCTGCTCTTTTGTCAAGTACAGGCCACCGTAGCTCAAGGGTACAGGAGAAAGAGAGGGGGGGGGGGTGGTTGTTGAAGCAGATAAGCTCTATTAATGTTGTTGCAAATTCTGCTGGCTGCCAAGAGGAGTCGATAAAGGTCAGAGATAACTTCATGCCCCTGTAAGAGTGTACAACAGGGCTGAAGCGATCAGATTTGCCTTAAAGCGTGAAAGCATGAATCCCCACGTCCACAAGTTACAACCAAACCAGCATGAACCACATCAACACTTTCATAATTAACGAAATGAAAGCATGATTTAAGAATTTTGAAAAGGTTTATTAATTGTGCAATAATTTAGGCTTCCAGTATTTTAAAAAATATCATTTCTGTGACAGGCTACACACATCTAAAATATACTGATTATTATTATTGTTATTATTATTTTCAAATTCTGTAGTCTGTAACAAAAAGGACAACCTTTAAATTCCTCTGAACATATTGCTCCAATATCGGAAGAGAAAACAGAACACGATTACATTCCCTTTTACAGCAGAGCTACATGAACAATGTATACGATCTGTAATATACTGAAGAATGCACTGTAATACACCGAATAAAGTGATGAGGGCTTCCTTAATTAATTAAATACTACTCTTCAAAACATTTCAGCTATTATTACAAAGTGAACAACGTGATCCATCAGCAACAAGAGAATGTACGACAATAATCGAGAACGTCACCGAACTACAGCAGTCAGCACTTTTCCATAGAGTGATGTAATTTACATCTAAGGGTTAATGTAAAAACTGTGCACAAAATACAGTAGCTACCATTAGTAGTATGGCACACATGAGCTAAAGACTTAAGACAGCATTTAGGAACATCTGCCCAGATCTGATGTTCGGACGATGTTGCGGGCGTCTGGACCACCAGGGCTTGGAGCCAGAGAGGGAAAATGAGCTTCACGTATCCAATTAAAGCTCCCGATTTAGTACCACACGTTAAAAATCACTGGATAAGGTGAAAAGACGAGAAGTATTTTTTATAAAAGGAGCTCTTAAGAGAGGAGTAAATATTCTAGTTCTGCTGTGATTACCGCACGATGGAAAACTGACCGGATTTTTGTTCATTTCCAAGCAGCTAGCTATTCAAACATGCACTTGTATCGGATGTGCATGTGAATTTCGTCAAAAGGGAATTGTTAATGGGAGAAAATAGCTTTAGCATGGCGATTTGATCCCTTCAGTCATCTTTATTAGCCTGTAGTGGAGGACTCTCCTTGGCCAGGGCACAATATGTATACAAAAAACGTACATACACCACTCTGGCTCCAAGCGCTTGAGCTGGGGTTTGGGAATCTTGTTTTTCTACCACCACCACCCCTTCTCCCCTCTTCCCCTCTTCCTCTGTCTCATCTATCTGTCTATCCATCCAGGTACTTTTCCTCTGAATCCAAGTCTGGACACACTCACAGTTACAGCGGACTTTTGCAGGAGTTGTGTGTTTTCAGTTGGAGTCCTGCACCTCCGCCGACTCGGACGCCTCCTCGCTGCCGCCTTCGGCCCCGAGCTCTGACTCCTCCTCACCTAGAAGAACATACAGACACTTGGTAGCATTGTGTACATCCACATCCACATCATATACACTTACCACTGCGGGCACATTCACACTGAGTTTATTCCAGCTCTGGAGCGTTTATTCCTGCAGTTTGTTTTTCGATGGCGCTTCTTCTAGGAGAAGTTTGGTGTGGTTTCTTAGTGGTTTGGCTGATAAAGTAATGCAGGAAACAACCTTAATACGCAAGATTTTATGGGTAAAGGGGGTTTGATGTAGACCTCTGATAGCCAGCAGAGGTTTCTCAAGCATAACAAAATGCACTGAGGGCAAAGCACACTCAGCCTGATGCTTGTTTTTCAGCTTTTCTCCTCGTGTGTTCTCGACTGATATGAGCATCAAAAAAGGTAAAAATGCAGCAGTAAGAGCAGACAAGTCCATAATGCTGCAGAATCCAATTTGTTTTCACTCCTCCGTGCTGCCAAAATTTCTAACCTGGCAGGATGACAGGTTACCAAAACTCTGTCCAATAATCGAGCTGCTTTTTTTTTTCTCTTTTTTTACAAGCCCTGGTTTGTTTGCAAGTGGGCAGTGTGAACTTAACCAAACACAAAGATGCAACAAAGTCAACTTTCCCACTGTGGTTTGTAGCGAGGAAAACAAACTGTGCTGCAGGTCTGACTGCACCTCATCGTGCCTCCGTACCTGCAGCCTGTTCCTGAGCCGCCTGCCTCTCAGCCTGAGCGTCAGAGCTGCCCGGCTCCTCCGGCGGCCAGCGCAGCTCCCCGCTCTCCACCTCGGCTGCATCCATCGGCTCCACGACGATGGAGGGAAGTCTCTTAGACAGCTTCGGATACCTTTCATGGGACTCGGGGAAAATCTGACGAAACTTATGTAAGGGTCATTATTTTTCACACCATTTTGTCAAAGAATCATTTTAACTGTTTTTAACATACAAGATATGTCAACATAAACTTTACCCATGGTTGTAATGAATTAACAGGAGAAACACAACAATCTTCCTCATTAGCATATTGCTGTGAAATTATCCTGATACCTTCCTTGGAGTAGCCACCTCATACAAACAGAGGTTTTTTTTTTTTTTTTAATGACATTCCTGTTGTTGCATTCTGTCCCTTTCATTAAGACTGATCATGAGCACCATGGAAGGGAAATAATGAGGTAGGTTTTACCAACCCTGCTATAGAATACAGCACAAGTGGCTGCTGTTACAATTCACTTTGCAATGAGCTGATTTAGAAAAAAAAAAAAAAAAAACACAAATCTGTCCTGTTGGCTCAGCTGGATAAGACACATACCATTTACTTGCAACATGAAGGCACTGAGTCAAACTAATGACCCAGTCGCGTCACCACACATTTTATTTGTGCTCATCATTCCTGTGACTCACCACTGTAAGCTATCTCGACCAATAAGACAGCACTGCCCGAAAATAATGTTGACAAAAAAATAAATAAAAATAAATAAAAAAGAGGAGAACACCTGGAAGGATACTGCACCCTCATCCCCTCCTGTTCCTCCCCCGCTGAAGTCCTCCGTCCCCGGCTCCAGAGAGTTCATCACCTCAGTCATCCTGCAGCGGGAAATTCACTGATCACTGATCAATTCACAATAATGTGTGCCTCTGATTGTCGCGCTTTTAGTTTCAGCGGACTGTTTCTGGACACCACTGAGGCAACAGCTGACGTTAGGCAGCCAGCCGACTTCTCCAGAGCTGCGACTAATCTTTATTCTCACTGTTTACTTATTTATTTATTTGGTTAATCAATTAATCATTTAGTCATTAAAGTGTCAAAAACCTAGCAGAGCCCAGAGTGATGTCGTCAAACTGCTTCACTAGTCTGACCAGCAGTCAAAAACCCCCAAATGGTGCTTTTCTGAGAAAAGTTAGATACCTTTAGCATCTTAGCGAATCTGGAATCATCTGATATTGGGATTACCTACTTGATAAATGGCTAAAACCATTAAAACAGTCAAATTATAAGTGATTATTAATTTTCTGACAACTGACTAATCGAATAACCAATTGAAAACTAAACTTTTATTTATTGTGTCAGGAGTTTACATACATTGTCCAGTGACTAGTGCACTTAAATTGACACAATAAATAAACGTTGCACTGAAAATAACTGAAAAATCAATACAGCGTAGTATCGCAATATTTTTAGTGTGGCAATATTCTATTGATACATGGATGCCATGTATCGATATCAAATCAGCAAGTATCAATGCAACATTTAGACAGATTTTTATGACAGAGTTGGTCTGTCCCATTTTGCTGCATTAAAAATGATGAAGTGAGATAAACAGAATGAAAATAGAACAGATCCTGACAAAGTTTTTATTGTTTGACATAATCTGCAGTTGAAAAAGGGTAATAAATCTCAATATGCAGTGGTCCCTGGTTTATCGCGGGAGTTACGTTCTAAAAATAACCCGCAATAGGCGAAATCCGTGAAGTAGTCAGCTTTATTTTTTACAATTATTCTAGATGTTTTAAGGCTGTAAAACCCCTCACTACACACTTTATACACTTTTCTCAGACAGACATTAACATTTTCTCACTTTTCTCTCTTGTTTAAACACTCTCAAAGTTCAAACCTTCGTAGAAAAATAAGTCCAGTATTATAGAATGAACGCATTCTGTACTGTACAGGAGACACGGCATGGAGGGGATTGATTGACAATGGTCTACAGTCCCTTAGCCAATCAGGACGCAGAACACAATGCACTGTAAAAAAAAAAAAAAAAAAAAAAAAGCAGGCAAAATTGCACTAAAAAAAATCCGCGAAATTGCGAGGCCGCGAAAGGTGAACCGCGTTATAGCGAGGGACAACTGTATTGCGATACTCAGCATATTGCACAATGTTGCAGGGCTATCGTATCGTGACTTAAGGATCAATAGGGTGACCAGATACCAAATTTTAAAGTCAGGACAAGAAGTGAGGGGCGAGTTGGGTGCACTTTTTTCAAAGGGCCTTTTTCGGCCCCTTGACTTGATTTTAGGGGCAAGCTGGTCATTTCCAAGAGACTGGGGCATTTACTAAACTCTGAAGTAATATACTTGCAATGCATATTGGCAAATTAACACTCAGTTAGTGCTGGATTTGTACAGGATCCAGCTGTACGGGTTCTCCCAGACTGCTCTGTACCTACACTTTGGCTTTTTCCCTGCTCCTCCTCTTGCCTTTGGTTCAGATGTGATGATTCTCCTCTTGCCTCTCTCTCCTGATCTATTTTGATTTTGCTGGATGGGGAAGCTGCTTTTCAGTCGTCAAGCATCACAGCTGTGTCGTCTGTAAATCTTTTATTCCATGTACAGCACTCTGGTGGCTGACTGAATAACTAGGCAGCCGCTTTAAAATACTATGCTCAGTTTACACAGCTCATAGCTCAAAAAGAGAGAAAACAAGTTTTAAAGTTTTATTTTCACAAGATTAAAGCTAAGATTCAGTCTAATTATGCAGACAGACAGTTTCCCTGCCAGAGCGCTGAAAATGGTGACTGGGGGTGCACGGAACATATCGGCATGTCATCGGCATGTCATCGCTATCGGCCGATAAAGGCTTTTAAAATGAAATATCAGTTTCGGCCCAAGATGACATGATAGAACGATGCTATGACACTTGACTTATGCAGAAATGCTCGATGCTCCAGTCAGTGTGTACATTCTGAAAAGCATTGCATTTTATGTCTGCATCTACCAGCAGACCTTCACAATAAGAGTAGACATAGGAAAATGATGATTCCACAACAGGAGAGACTTGATGTTCTCTGCAATTAGGTGGAAAAAAATATGCACATTTATCAGCAATCAGCCAAAAGAGTTGGGAAAAATCGGCATATCGGATATCAGCAAAAAATCCAATATCATGCATCCCTAATGGGGGCTAAAGCAGCTGCACGTTTCCACCCTTTTACCACAGAAACTTACAAGACTTTGTTTTTTCTAACAATATATCTGTCTGCCCGACCAAAGAGCTCCTGACGTCATGTCAGAGCTTTTTCTTTTATTGATTTTCATCGCGCAAATACATTTCACTACAGCCACTGAACTACATTTAGCAAATGTTAGCATGCTAGTTAGCTAACACTAGCTTCTCTCTATAATTTTACTTCTATATTTGAAGTCAACATATTCAAAATAACTTTCTCTTCGTTCTGTATAAGATGTTTTTATTAGTGTTGCAAATTATACAAAATAGGCCTTTTCCCACTCTTTTTTGATGTTTTAAAATAACATTACAGGGATTTAGCATGCTAGTTAGCACTAGCACGTCTTGCAATAGGTTTTCTAATAATCTTACTTCTACTTTTGAAGTCAACATAAGCAAAAAGTCTTTCTCTTGATTCTGTATGTAAGATGTTTTTCTTAATGTTGCAAATTGTATGAAATATGCCTTTTCCCAGTCTTCTTTGATGTTTTAAAATAACATTACATGAATGTTAGCATGCTAGTTAACACCAGCTTTGCACCAGTGTCTAATGTGTTACAAGATGTTGTTTGTATTATTTTAAATTGTTTACATGATAAATTAAGACGGCTTCACATTCATCTCTCAGACAGTTTTTAAACGACTAGCTGATAAATAGTGACTCAAGGCTGGAATCACCTTTAATGTTCATTATCTGATGAATATAACCCATGTGTATGTTGATTGTTTAATAGAGTGGTGAAGTCCCGCCCCTTCCGGTGGACCCCCATGGGACCTTTCGGAGCGAAAAAAATGAATGGTGTTCAATGGACAGAAAATAATTATTTTCTGGTCCTTCCGTCGTTATGCCATGGATTACACAAATGTTGTTTATAGGCTTAAATGACAAGTTTTCATGTTAAGAGTTTGACCGTTTATTGCGCCATTGTTCAGTTAAATGCTGTTGAGAACACTGTTGAGAACACACAATTAGAAAGACTACATACTACATACGTCATCGCCATTTCCCTCCATCCAGATTCAAGTCAAGATGCCGGTGTGTTTTGTTCCCGATTGTCCGCGTCTCCGAGGGCCGACGGAGTGCCGGGCCGGGCGGGAGGGCGAGCAGACCCCGCCGTCGGGCGGAAAAACTCAGAACCTCAAAAACTCAGCGCGGAGCAGAGAAATGGCCATGTCTGTTGTAGGCTTCCAGTGCGGGTGGTGACGTATATCATTCGCACCGAGAGCAGCGAAGAGTTGTAGTTCACAAAGCGGGCTCACACAAAACCTAGCATTATTAATATTCTTTGCGCTAAATTGTAGTCTTCTTTGCGTAAAAAATTATCTTTAAATATCACAAACAACATATGTGAAATCCATGGCACAATTCAAACGGGACCAGAAAATAATTTTTATCTACCCATTGGATCGCATTCATAATTTTTTGCTTTTGAGGACCCATGTACTGGAAGTGGGTGGGCGGGACTTAACCACTCTACAGGAATTTATTATAAATGTGCCACAAAGTACATGAAGGGCCTTAAATTTATGACTTAATATGCATGGGCATCATTTTTATTCTATTCATGTTCGAGTTATTTTCCTATTTAACCCAAATAACCTGAGAGGACCTGTCTATTTCTTTAGTTTTTACATCAATATGGAACATATTGTACAAAGTAAAGAGTATAGAGTGTATATTGTACAAAAAAAAAGACATCTTGCCAAAAAATGAACAGTGACAAGTATGACTCACTCACATATAACTTAAATATTGTTGGTAATGTCAGAGCTGATGTGTAAAACAGAATATGGCCTGGAAAGTAAGAAGCCAGGTGACATGGTTGAAATCAGTCAAATCATGATAAATCTGAGGATTTTTCTTTCAATATTCACATTAATCATGGTCTCTCAAAAGCATATAGTACAAACTGAATGTTTACCACATTGACTGTGCATGGTAAATGTAAAAAAACAAAACCCTGAAATTCTCAAATGTTCTTTAAAACGTTCCATACCTCATTTTGATTTGATGTGATATATTTTTACTATATAGTCAAAATAAGATTTTGCTGAAAGGAAATAAACAGTGATGTTGATTTACTGCCCAGCCTGGGGGATATTATGGCCATTTTGTGCCACGGGGCAGTAAGGAAATCTTTATTTTATGCAGATTTAAAACCCAGTCGGCTCTCTGGTGAGCGGCAGACTTACTTATGACAAGTTATCAGAAATACCACTTTCCATACAATCAGACTGGCAGTTGCTGTTGCCATGGGGACGGCCGATTGAGACGTGATGCCTCTGATTGTCTGAGTGGTGCGCGAGCTCACAGCTGATTCGGGGGTATTCATGTGCAACATTACGTAGCAATTACCGGCGATAGGACGGGCCTCTGTTGTGAGACTTCTCTGTGAAACCTGGGATTGTTTTTACCAGCGTGTCACCGAGACAATAGCGCCTTTATTCCCCATCAGAGGCGCGTATTGTTCCTTCAGGGGGGGAATTTGTGCGGTCACTTTGGTTTGCCGGGCCTATCCTATCCAATCCTATCCCGTGTCCAGTGGAAAAGGCTGCTGTACTGTACGTAGCCCTGTGGAAACCTGCACATGATTTGTGTCTGATCTGGTTTCAAAGCCGTGAATTCACTCCAGGGCGGCGTTAAGTGTAACAGACAGAGGAATTTAAATTTTGATGCAAGGCGTGACACTTCAGTCATGCTATTTCCCCCTGCTGCATAATAATTCCCTATTTAAGCCATTAGGTCTGTAAAAAGGTTCAACCGTGTGCTAATGTCGGCTTGTTTACTCTGTTGGAAGGCGATTTAATTTCTGCCTTTTTGAGTCTCTGGCTGTTACAAAATGATGCAGCAAGGGTTTCAACAGGTCGGCTTTTTAAATTTGATGTCTCTTTTTAATGTGATGACAAAACTCCCACTTCACCAGAGTGTGTTTGGTGCCCCGTCTATCATGGGAAAAGCGGCTGAAATTTTTTATTGAGGCAGGGTACTTCTGATCTGACATAAATGCAAAAGACATGAGATGAATGCTGTTTTTTTTTTTTTGTTTTTTTTTTTTTATCTCTGATTGACGTTGATCATTTTGCACTCTGAGGCGTTTTAAAGCCTTTAGAGTTGGAGCTTAAATTTCTCAGAGACTGTTCAGGCATTTGATTCCCTTTACCCAGCACAAATCCATTTTTAAACATGAATGCCACCTAAGTGAAAAACTGACATCCTTTAACTAATGGAGTCTAAACAACAGGCTAAATATGAACAATATGGAAGTAACTGGTCCCAAACCTGTGTGCACAAAACCACGTTGCAATCAAGATACTACAATTACACCTACTACTGCAGATAATAATCCTAAATATCATCATTATCGCATCGTCTTTGTTTGAATAACTTTGGAAAGCTGCAAAACTTTAAGAGGCAGGAGCACGCAAACACCAAAACAGACCAGCTCAGCAGTAAACGCAGCAGCAGTGTAAGCAGGTCGTGCATGGCAGCTCCGCTCTGCTGACGGTGAATCAGGCCAGATGCTCGCGTTTCCCCACCCAACACGTTTCAACCCCAAAACCTCCAAAAGACAAACAAACAAACAAACAAACAAAACAAAAAAACGATTCTGTGGTTCCTAATGAATGCATGCAAAAGCTCCTGGCTCCTGTGTCCACATTAGATCACGGCGATATTTGTTCATGTTGAGGTCAGGGTGCCCAAACTGGGGTGTGGGGACCCCCAGCGGTCCTTAAAGTGGCTCCAGAGGGGTCCACCGGCAAATTGGATGACACTTTAATTCCACTATTTCATTTCTGGAGAGGAAAAAGTGAGCGGGTGGTGGGAATGACTGCTCTCTTCCTCCATTTATGATAAAAGAATCATATCCAGCAGCAAAAATCTTCCCAGATAAATCAAATTGGGGTCAGTGGCTCATGCTATTGAAATATTTTGAATCCACCGTCCTGACTCCCGGAATATATGATGAAACAGAGTGAAAATTTATGACTATATTTAGAGTTACTCGCCTTTACAGAGCTTTACAATGTTTAATGAGACAGATTATTTCACGTTCCTGTGTTTTGTGCATATTTGAACTCTGGCTTTCTGTGGCACAGGAACACAACAGTTGGTATCATTTCATGCATATATATGTAATTAATGAACGCTGACAGTTCACACACATTTACCTGGGTCACATACAGCAGGTAGTCTATTAGTATTGATTTATAGATGATTTGCAATCACTAGGAAATAGGATCATTTCAATTTTAGCACCTTCAACTTGTTCCTAACTGGACCCTCACGAAAATTAAGGGGTTTGTGCACGAGTTTAGATATTTTAGCATCTAAAAAGTTCCATTTATGCAATAGTAATGAATAATTAATAACTGAAACACTCAATCAAGATGTAACTCCTCCTTGGTTTTACCTTAATCTGACACATTTTACAATACTATTCCTGGGTTATGTTGCTTAAAACATGAAAATCTGAATTTCCACCTTAAAATGGAAGATGACACTGTCAGTGCAGTGTTTTTTTTTTATTCTTAAATACATTTCACTTTTCCCTGAAATGCTAAGTTAAGTGTTATCAAGCAAGCCTTAAAGGAAATATTAAGACAGACCCCTGATATACCTTCATTTTGTCAAGTCTTTTGTCTTCAATTATGAGATTAGATGCTGAAATTAATAAATTGCTGAGGAATGGAGTGTGATTTAAGAATATTTAAAGGTTCTATTTTTTCTTTCTTTCATTTTTTTTTTTTTTTTTTTTGGTTTGGTTTGATGGTGTAACTGCAACATGCACAATAGAAAATCACTTCATGGTAATCACTGCTTTCGTCCGTCAATCCCACACACTGAGCATCACCAGCGCTCTCTCACACACACACACACACACACACACACACACACACACACACACACACAGAGCCAAAGTAAAGAGCTTTTACTCGCTTCAGAAAAAAAAAAACGGCATTTGAAGTGTTTTAACTGCTCGGTGACAGATGAATTCTTGTTTTATGTTTAATTTAATGAGGAGTTTAATGAAAGCGTCGCGCTCTACCTGTTCGGCTCGCGGAGGAAGGATCCCGGCTCTCAGCTGCTCGTGCTCGCCGTCCGCTGCTGCTTCATGTCACAGATGCGGAGTGTTGTGGGCGCGAGGCTCCCGCCAAGTTGCCGCTCGCATCCAAGTCCTCGAGGCTGCGCAGTGAGCGGAGCCGGTGCTGCGTTCAGGTGCTGTCGGGTATTTTTTTTTATTTTTTTTATTACACTTTACAGAAGGGACCTGAGAGAGCCCGCCTGCGTGTGCACTGATTGTTGACGCCCCAGCCCCGCAAAGCCAATCAGAGTCAGAATCAGAATCTGAATCTGAATCAGAGTAAGAATCAGAATCAGAAACTGAAACTGAATCTGAATCTGAATCAGAAGCACAATCAGAATCTGAAAAAGAATCAGAATCAGAATCAGAAATACTTCAATGATCTAGTATATCTGTATATTTTATATTGTATAATTGACTCTACGAGAGTACTAAAATAGTACTCTCGCAATGTATGTATAGTTTTTTTCTTTGTTTTCCTTTATATTTTTTTTCTATTATCCACTTTATTTTGTTACTTGTGTTTTTTTCTAAAGATATATATTTCTCCTAGTGTTGAGAGATGTTTACATATACACATACCTATCACACATTTAGATTTAATGCACATAATGTGCATACTTGTGTTACATTATTACACATAATGCACATACAAATTTCCAAGGAACATTTTTTATTTTTCTTATTTTTCTTTCTTTTTTATATACTTTTCTTTTCCATTTCCTATAATTGAATTCTTCTCTTGAGAATCTGAGCAACTGCCCTCAGGGATCAATAGAGAATTTCTGATTCTGATTCTGATTATATTTTGTGCAGTCTACCATTATCCATGTGCAATGTCTGGACAACCTGCTGCTGTAACACAACAATTCTCCAATCTGGGATCAACGCAGTACATCTATCTATCTATCTATCTATCTATCTATCTATCTATCTATCTATCTATCTATCTATCTTTATGTCTGCTGTCTAATATAACTAGAAAAAAGAAATGAGAAATATAAAAATACATGCCTTAGAAATTACCTTAAAACAGGTGTGTGCATTATGTCCAAATATGTGACTTAATCCTACAAAAAATATAATGCCCATAAATACAGAAATAAGAAATTGAGCATATGTAAAAGATAGCCTACATACTCCATATATATTCAGGGATATTGCACTGTTGAATTGTTGTCAAGTCCAACAGGTATAAATTATTGCACAGTTAAATGATTAAATAAACAGTTCAATGGTGTACAGAATGCCAAATTCCAAATAATATGTGCAGAAGTGCACTAATAAGTTATAATGGACGGAGCTGCCATGGTGGCAGGTTTCATATTGACAAAGACGACGAATAACTGTGATACTGATGGGTGTTATGCATGTACTGGGAACAAAAAATAAAATTTGAAAGAATAACAGTTTTTATAAACACAGCTATCCTGGAGAGGGGTTAGAATAGATGTCATGATATGATTTTCAGTATGTTTCAGTGTCCATTTCGGTTTTTAAAGCAGCTGAATGCGCGACGTCTTCATGTTGACTTCGCAACCGAGGAAAGACGGAGCTCAGTCGGAGCACCTGAAGGCAGCACACAAACTGAACTACACAAACGTTTTTTTTCCTCATCTTTTTTTTTTTTTAATTTTTTCAGGCAGCAGATGACGCTTTGTGCTCCAGCAGGTTTCTTGTATTTAGTATTTGGCAGGCAGGTTGCTGTGTCTGAACAGTTGTACAGCAGATATAACATGTTGGTGTTTCACAAGTGGACTAATTTTGCGAGCAGAGCGTCTCAATATAAAATAAAAGCCTCGCAAGCGAACCTACCGGGTAATTAGCATGAGGCTAACAGGGAAGGTTTCCCCGAGTTAGCATCTTCAAACCGGCGTGTAAAAACTAATAAAATCCTGGTTATCCTGAAACAAGAGGACTACTCAGGAGCTATTACACAGATATCGGTGAGCTCTGTCTCCACCCAGTGGTGAACTGCATGTACTACCGTTGTAATGTTGCCTAAAACACATGTAAGCCTGAGGGGAAGCTTGCATATAACATCATAACCCTCCGATTACCTTTGGTGTCAACTTGACCCTATTCAGAGTTTAACCTCTCTAAATACATGATTAACGTCGTTTTATGCCTCATATTTAATGGCTTTTCTAGTTTAAGTGGGTAACCATGAGATTAACAGGGTATATCTTAAGTGTCCGGTTCATATTTGGTACCCATAGGTGTTTCTTTAGTGTCAAATTGACTCCCAGGCTTTTTTTTAGCTGCAGAAAACATATAACAAATATCAACATTTGTTTTAGCTGTTTTGGATGACACCGAGGAACTGTAACATGACATTTGTATCAGCAAAAAACTTCCCTATATGCTTTAGGGCCTTGACATATCCATACCTGTAGCAACATGACCACACCTGTTGTAGTGGTCATAGTTAATGTGATCGTGAATAGTTAATTTGACAAAATGTGATTCCCATAAGAATTCCAATGTATAAGAGGTGGTGAGTGTTTTATTTAAGGGGCTGTTTACGTTGTCAACAAGACAGACAAAGCACCTGACACATACCAACATTTTTTATTATAATAATTTTATGGAGACCTAAATTGTAAATTGCTGGGGTCAAATCGACCCCAACTGATAAAATATGTTAGTAAATTTGCAGGTAATAGGAGGGTTAAGGCAGATAGGACGCCCCACCTTGTTGTTGTTGGAAATTTCCCCACTTTGGGACTATTAAAGGAATATCTTATCTTATCTTATCTTATGATGAGATAAAGAATGATGAATGTGACTCAGTCCCCAAAAAAAACACAATTCAGCAATGCACCAACAACTCAAAAGAGCATTTCACTCCATTATTTATGTTTTCATGTACATTTGACATCAAAGCAGATTAGATTCAAGACAGGCATTTGTTGTATAAATTCTGTTGATTATTAGTTTTAGCATGAATTTAAGGTTGTTTTTTTATCCTTCCTCAGCCTCATCCTTAACATAGGTAACATTTGTAAATAAAGTGGTGTGCCCTCTCATTTGAAACTGCATAGTGTACTATTATGTTTTCACTCTGGCATCCCTTAACCTTAAAAAAAGCTGCATAAAATCTTGTGAATGAAAACCTTTAGTGGGAAGTGAAAAAATTAAGTTTCAGTATTGAAATAAAATAGCCCAAGCTACAGTTAGAGCTCCTTCAGTTTAGCCACACAAGAATTAAAGGTATTAAAAAACATTTATGGCTAAATTTATGGACAGTCAAGAGAACAATAAAGAAAAACAAAGTTGAAGAGGGATTTTTAGGGGCAGATAAAACCCCATGAAATAGTGACAGAGGTTAACGTGGGCCCAAAAAAATCCGATAATTGAAGAAAATAGAATATAGAAGGTTCTGTATGGAATATAGAAGTGAGGGAACGTCACTCATTGTATTTGGTAAATAATTTATTTGTAATGGTGGAGCTGATAGACAAACAAAAACGTTTCCATTCAGTTCTACTGTAGCTCGAGTTCTAGTTCTTTACCTCCGTTGCCATGGGAACCATCTGTACCACTGTTGCGTGTTTGACGCTGAAAAACACTTATTTAAGTATAACCCTGAACTAAGTGGGTAGTTTAATGTAACACAGTCAAGTACACTTTTCAGGTTAAGTAATTTATCTCCTTTAATGTTTAACTTAGAATAAATATTTAAGATGATAAATGAAAGCAGCCCCGCCCTGGGACCAACCAGCAAATCGTGAGACTATTTTCAGGGAAGGTGAAGTTTTGGACTATAGGAAAAAGACATGTTTTTCGAATGCAATTTTATTAACATGATGATTTTTGGCAATTTCTTTTTTCCCTCCCTCTTTTTTGTGAATCTGCCTGCTGAATAGTTTTCAGCCACATGACTTCCACTGATAATTATACAAATCACTCTGGTTGGACCTCTGTGACACCAGTTGTGAGTCAGCATCACTTTGTTTTAGTTTACTGCTTTGTTCAACCCACAGAACTTTATTTTAAATGGTAGTGGTCATCCCAAGGTTTCCAAAGATACCAAATACGTACATAACATCTAGATATTTCTTATTTGATATTAGCTTGCAGCCATAAAATAATGGCCTCATTCATTGTGGGGGTGACGTAGCTTTAGTGAAGCCCTGCAACCAATATGGATGTGACACTGTCCTACAATATGGAAGAAAAATATCCTCTGTCGTTGAACCTACTTAAGGGGAAAATTAAGGGGTTAAGGGGTGACATGCTAGAAACACAGCTCATAACTCTCTCCTGATCAACTAAAAGACAGTTTTCCATTTAATATAATATTTATTTATTGTATATCTTTGCAAACACATTGACCAAGCTTACATCAGAATCAGAATACAAACAGGAGCAATGATAAAAGAAACTCCAGAGGTCATTAAAAGCTATTTACACAGCCAGTTCAATATTCCCACTTTGTACAGTGAAAAAAAAAAACATACTGTTAGTAGGTTTTTACTGTAGCAAATTAAATTCTAAGCAAAGTATTAATACAAAATATAGTTGCAGCAACACATTTGCTGTATTTGGTAAGCATTTCATTTGAGCATTGCATTGCTGTTATTTCTACATTTTAGCAATAGCAACAGGAAAATCTTGGTGATACATGTACATATGCATTTTTTTTGTCATATACCGCACAATATGGGCATCCTCTGCTTTCATCTTTACAGTGAAATTATTGTAAACATTTTTTGGAATGTCAGTAACAGTGATAGAAGATATTAAATCAATCTTCACAATCAGTTGTGTAGCTGATACACAAGATCTCATGAAATTAAGAACACAGTTAACTCTGACCTATGTTCTACATAAAAGATTGAAAAATTACCAGTTTTTTTTTTTTTTTTATCATAAGGAGACATGGCTTACTTTAATTCTGTATCATAAGCAAGGATATTTCATAAAGCCCTGTACTGAATGCTATAAGGGCACTCGATTACACTGTGTATTTACAACTTCATCACATTTTCATTGTAAATTATATTAGCTTTTCATCTCTTTGCAGGTCTTTGACATGCAACCTAATGCCAGCCAACATCCAAACACCAACAAATCTATCCTGCGGTTGGTAAGTTTGTTCTTTCTGCTGGCCACTTTGTCAGATTGCCAACCATTTTTCGATCTCATTTTGCCATTCCACGACTGATTTGGCCCGTAAAGTTCTGAATATACCGGCCACTGAGGCTAGTTGATGAGAAGTTTTGCTTCACACCATGTTCACCACAAGTTATTTTACTTCTTGGCTCTATCAAAAAACCTCATTTTCTCAGTGTGCACAGAGTCTTTTAGCCGTTGAATAGATGATGCTGTTTCATCTGAGATGGGCTCAGCAGGGTCTACGCCATATACATGTGTCATTTGTTTAGTTATGACAACTGTTTCTCTGTTTTCACTTGATGTTTCCCTAACTACATGCCTCTTAACAAATGTTGTCTTGCCACCCTGTGTTTTATATGTCTCTTCTGTAGACCACGATGTAGCTTCTTTGGACTCTGATTTTAGGGGCAGGCCTCCAGCTGTTTGGACTTTGAAATCTGTTAGTAGCTTGGCATGCTGCGCCTCTGGGGTTGCTTGTATATTTGATTTTATGACGTGTATTTTTCCAGATTCCAGTTTGAGAGTGTCGGCTGATGAAGATGAAACATCAGAGGATGGTATAGTGACTTTTTCAGGCAAGTTGGGCTCAACTGAGATCCGCTCAGTTCTTGTGGTGGAAGTAATGACATTACCATGAACCTCTCCAAGACCCATAGTGGCATTAGGATCTGAGTATTTCACAGTTACCTTGGTTGGAGAGGATAAAGACAGGCCAACTTGTTCACTTGTTACAGTAGAGCTAATATCAGCAAAAGCATCAGATGAGCGAATTGAGCAGGTTGTGCTAACATCCTCGTCCATTGTGTCCATTGTGGGGCTCTTTTCACTCTCATGGTCCTCTTTTTTGGAACCCTTGCCAGGTTCTGATGGAGAAGACAGTCCAAATTTGGGGAATTTTAACCAGCCAGCCCTCTCAGGACTTTTACCTGGATCTTGCTTGATATTTGTTTGCTTCTTCTCTGGCTGCTTTGCACCTCCAGTTGTATCTGCCATATGTCCACTGTCACCTGTTTCAGCTTCCTCTGGTGACCAACTAAAACTCAGCCCAGGAAATTTGAATTTTTGTTTGCTTTTTGTTTCTGTCATTTCGTCCTCTTTCTGTGGATGCTTTGTCTGAACACTGAGTTCATCTTGTCCACACACCTCCTTTGAGGGTGAAAGCTTTTCTTCCACTTCTTCTATTGTTGGAACATCAAATTCAACATCAATACTTTTGAGGATTTCACCAAATGATGTTAAAGTTAATTTGGGTGATTTCCCAGGTCCTTGTGACTCAACTGCCATTTCCATTTCCTGATTTTGTTCATATTGAGTATCAACAGGGACATATTCATCTTCAGGTTTGGATTTTGAAAAACCAAGCTTTGGTATTTTCAATGATGGTAGTTTAAATTTACTCGGAGAGCCAAGGACCCCACTGTCTGTCTCAGTCTTCGCTGGATCAGCATCTAATATTTTTGGTTCTTGATTAGGATGATCAGTGTGGGAGACATTTGATTTAATATCAACACTTGGCTCAGACCCATCCATTTTGAAATCTTTGTCTACTTCTGGTACATCTACAGTTACATTTGGAGAAGTCGCTCTGAATTTCGGCAGCTTGAATTTCACTGTTTTTGATTTTGATGGCGATCCCTCAGCATCATTCAGCTGAACCTCTGCCTCTGGTTGTTCAACCTTTAGCTCTCCTTCTGTTAGAGTATTGTTAACACTGATATTGATGTCAGGTTCTTTAACACCTGACTTTGAAAGCGAAAATTTGGGTAATGAAAACCTTGGCATTTTCAATTTGGTCTCAATTTCTGTAACAGCTGGCTCTTTTACTAAAGTAGTACCTGGAGGTTCCTGAACATCAGGAGGACAGATTTCTGTTTTGGCCTCTGGTAATATAGCTTCAACGTCAGGTGCCTCAAGCTTGACATCAGCAGCAGGGGTGCTAACATCTGTCTTTGAAAATGAAAATTTTGGCATTGACCAGGTAGACTTTTTCAACATAGTGTTAACTTCTGAAGTAGGTGTATCTGGCACTGAAATGGCACTTGAAGCTTGTTTGACCTCAATATCAGGTACCTTTACGTCATCTACATCTTTCTTTGGTAAGCTGAGATCAATTTCTGGCCCTTTTACCTTAGACAATGAAATGCCAAATTTTGGCATTTTAAACTTGCTCTCTTGCCTTTCAAGTTCAGCTCCCATGCTTTTCACTTCTAGAGATGGGCCTTCAACATCAGCATGGGGTGCTGTGACATCAACTGCAACTCCCACTTCAGGTTTTTTCAGCTCTGCTCCATCAGTTTTAATTTCCTTGTCCATATCAGGTACTTCCACGCTGACATTTGGCGTAGCAGATCCAAATTTCGGTAATTTGAATATTGGCATTTTAAATTTTGATGGTGAGCCTTCCACATTACTTACTTGAGCTTCAATCTGAGGAGCTTTAATTTCCCCTTTGGCAGATGGTTCTTTTAGTTTAACATCAGGGAGTTGGACTTCAGCTCCTGGTAGTGTCACGTCTACATCTTTCTTTGACATGGTAAAATCAATTTCAGGTCCTTTTACTTTTGGCATTGATATTCCAAACTTTGGCATTTTGAACTTGCTTTCTTGCCCTTCAATTTCCATTTGACCTTCTGGTGGCTTTATTTCCAGTTCAGGTTGTTTCACCTCCATTTTTTCCTCTTGAAGTGAAACATCCACATCAGGAATGCTTGCATCAATTTCAGGGGCTTTAACACTTGGTTTTGAAAATGAAAACCTTGGCATTGAAAACTTTTGCTTTTTCAGCTTTGCATCAAGCTCAAGATGAGGCTGCTCCTCCAGCAAAACACCACCTGAAGGCTGTTTTACTTGAACCTCTGGAAGTTGGACCTCTGCTTTAGCTTCTGGTAATGTGACGTCTTTTTTTGGCAAGCTGATATCAATTTCAGGCCCTTTTACCTTCGGCAGTGATATGCCAAACTTTGGCATTTTAAACCTGCTTTCTTGTCCGTCTAGCTCAATTCCTGCAGTTTTCATCTCTAGAGATGGGCCTTCAACTTCAACATTGGGTGCTGTGACAACCGCAATTCCCACTTCAGGTTTTTTCAGCTCTAATCCATCAGTTTTAATTTCCTTGTCCATATCAGGTACTTCCACGCTCACATTTGGAGTAGCAGATCCAAATTTTGGTAATTTTAATGTTGGCATTTTAAATCTTGATGGTGATCCTTCCACATTACTTACTTGAGCTTCAACTTGAGGAGGTTTAATTTCCACTTTGGCAGATGGTTCTTTTAGTTTAACATCAGGGAGCTGGACTTCAGCTTCAGGTAGCATCACATCTACATCTTTCTTTGACATTGTAAAATCTGTTTCAGGTCCTTTTACTTTTGGCATTGATATTCCAAACTTTGGCATTTTAAATTTACTTCCTTGTGCTTCAGTATCTATGTCACCTTCTGGTAGCTTCATTTCAACTTCAGATTCTTTTACCTCCATCTTTCCCCCTGGAAGAGAAACATCCACATCTGGAAGATTGCCATCAATTTCAGGGGCTTTAACACTTGGTTTGGAAAAAGAAAACCGGGGCATTGAAAACCTTGGCCTTTTCATCTTGGCATCAAGCTCAAGATGAGGCTGCTCCTCCAACAAACCACCTGAAGGCTGTTCTGGTAGTGTGATATCAACATCTTTCTTTGATAAACTGAAATCAGTTTCAGGTCCCTTTGCTTTTGGCAGTGATATTCCAAACTTTGGCATTTTAAACTTGCTATCTTGCCCTTCAATTTCCATTTCCATTTCTGGTGGCTTAATTTCCACTTCAGGTTTTGTCACCTCCACCTTTCCCTCTGGAAGAGAAACATCCACATCTGGAATACTGCCATCAATTTCAGGGGTTTTAACACTTGGTTTTGAAAATGAAAACCTGGGCATTGAAAACCTTGGTGTTTTCATTTTGGCATCAAGTTCAACATGAGGCTGCTCCTCCAACAAAACACTACCTGAAGGCTGTTTTACTTCAGCCTCGGGAAGTTGGACCTCTGCTTTAGCTTCTGGTAATGTGGCATCTTTCTTTGGTAAGCTGAAATCAATTTCCGTCCCTTTTACCTTAGGCAATGATATTCCAAACTTTGGCATTTTAAACCTGCTTTCTTGCCCTTCGATTTCTTTGTCACCTTCTGGGTGCTTCATTTCAATTTCCGGTCCTTTTACCTCCACCTTTCCCTCTGGAAAGGAAACATCCACATCTGGAATACTGGCATCAATTTCAGGGGCCTTAACACTTGGTTTTGAAAATGAAAACCTGGGCATTGAAAACCTTGGTGTTTTCAGTTTGGCATCAATTTCAACATGAGGCTGCTCCTCCAACAAAACACCACCTGAAGGCTGTTTTAATTCAGCCTCTGGAAGTTGGACCTCTGCTTTAGCTTCTGGAAATGTGACATCTTTCTTTGGTAAGCTGAAATCAATTTCAGGCCCTTTTACCTTAGGCAATGATATGCCAAACTTTGGCATTTTAAACTTGCTTTCTTGTCCTTCAATTTCTATGTCATCCTCTGGGTGCTTCATTTCAATTTCAGGTCCTTTTACCTCCATATTTCCCTCTGGAAGAGAAACATCCACATCAGGAAGACTGGCATCAGTTTCAGGGGCTTTAACACTTGGTTTTGAAAATGAAAACCTGGGCATTGAAAACTTTGGCCTTTTCAGTTTTGTATCAAGCTCAACATGAGACTGCTCCTCCAACAAAACACCACCTGAAGACTCTTTGACATCAACCTCTGGAAGCTGGACATCTGCTGTAGCTTGTGGTAGTGTAATGTCAACATCTTTCTTTGATAAGCTGAAGTCAATTTCAGGTCCTTTTACTTTTGGCATTGACATTCCAAACTTGGGCAGTTTGAACTTGCTTTCTTGCCCTTCAAATTCCATGTCACTTTGTGGTAGCTTCGTTTCAACTTCAGGTTTGGTCACCTCCATCTTTCCCTCTGGAAGAGGAACATCCACATCTGGAATACTGGCATCAATTTCAGGGGCCTTAACACTTGGCTTTGAAAATGAAAACTTGGGCAATGAAAACCTTGGTGTTTTCAGTTTGGCATCAAGCTCAACATGAGGCTGCTCTTCCAACAAAACGCCACCTGAAGGCTGTTTTACCTCAGCCTCTGGAAGTTCGACCTCTGCTTTAGCTTCTGGTAGTGTGATAGCAACATCTTTTTTTGATAAACTGAAGTCAAGTTCAGGCCCTTTTACTTTTGGCATTGACATTCCAAACTTTGGCATTTTGAACTTGCTATCTTGCCCTTCAATTTCCATTTCCATTCCTGTTGGCTTAACTTCCACTTCAGGTTTTGTCACCTCCACCTTTCCCTCTGGAAGAGAAACATCCACATCAGGAAGACTGGCATCAATTTCAGGGGCCTTAACACTTGGCTTTGAAAATGAAAACTTGGGCATTGAAAACCTTGGTGTTTTCAGTTTGGCATCAAGCTCAACATGAGGCTGCTCCTCCAACAAAACGCCACCTGAAGGCTGTTTTACCTCAACCTCTGGAAGTTCGACCTCTGCTTTAGCTTCTGGTAGTGTGATATCAACATCTTTTTTTGATAAACTGAAGTCAAGTTCAGGCCCTTTTACTTTTGGCATTGACATTCCAAACTTTGGCATTTTGAACTTGCTATCTTGCCCTTCAATTTCCATGTCACTTTCTGGTAGCTTCATTTCAACTTCAGGTTTTGTCACCTCCACCTTTCCCTCTGGAAGAGAAACATCCACATCTGGAATACTGGCATCAATTTCAGGAGCTTTAACACTTGGTTTTGAAAATGAAAACCTGGGCATTGAAAACCTTGGTTTTTTAAACTTTGCATCAAGCTCAACATGAGGCTGCTCATCCAACAAAGTCTCTTTGACTTCAGCCTCTGGAAATTGGACCTCTGCTTTAGCTTCTGGTAGTGTGACATCAACATCTTTCTTCGATAAGCTGATATCAATTTCAGGCCCTTTTACTTTTGGCATTGATATCCCAAACTTTGGTATTTTGAACTTGCTTTCTTGCCCTTCAATTTCCATGTCACTTTCTGGTAGCTTCATTTCAACTTCAGGTTTTGTTACCTCCACCTTTCCCTCTGGAAGAGAAACATCCACATCTGGAACACTGGCATCAATTTCAGGAGCTTTAACACTTGGTTTTGAAAATGAAAACCTGGGCATTGAAAACCTTGGTTTTTTAAACTTTGCATCAAGCTCAACATGAGGCTGCTCCTCTAACAAAGGCTCTTTGATTTCAGATTGTGGAAGCTGAATTTCTGCTTTAGCTTCTGGTAGTGTGACATCAACATCTTTCTTCGATAAGCTGATATCAATTTCAGGCCCTTTTACTTTTGGCATTGATATTCCAAACTTTGGCATTTTGAACTTGCTATCTTGCCCTTCAATTTCCATTTCCATTCCTGTTGGCTTAGCTTCCACTTCAGGTTTTGTCACCTCCACCTTTCCCTCTGGAAGAGAAATATCCACATCTGGAACACTGGCATCAATTTCAGGGGCCTTAACACTTGGCTTTGAAAATGAAAACTTGGGCAATGAAAACCTTGGCATTTTCAGCTTTGCATCAAGCTCAACATGAGGCTGCTCCTCCAGCAAAACACCACCTGAAGGCTGTTTTACTTCAGCCTCTGGAAGTTGGACCTCTGCTTTAGCCTCTGGTAATGTTACATCTACATCTTTCTTTGGTAAGGTGATATCCATTTCAGGTCCTTTCATCTTAGGTAACGATATGCCAAATTTTGGTGCTTTAAACTTGCTCTCTTTCCCTTCTAGTTCAATTCCTGCAGTTTTAATTTCTAGAGATGGGCCTTCAATATCATCCTGGGGTGCTGTAACATCAACTGCAACTTCCACTTCAGGTTTCTTCTCTGTTTCTTCAATTTTAATTTCTTTGTCCAGATCAGGTACTTCCACACTGACGTTTGGAGTAGCAGATCCAAATTTTGGTAATTTTAATGTTGGCATTTTAAATCTTGATGGTGAGCCTTCCACATTACTTACTTGAGCTTCAATCTGAGGAGCCTTAATTTCTATTTTGGCAGATGGTTCTTTTACGTCAGTATCAGGGAGTTGGACTTCAGCTTCAGGCACTGTCACATCTACATCTTTCTTTGGTAAGCTAAAATCAATTTCAGGTCCTTTTACTTTAGGAAACGATATACCAAACTTTGGCATTTTAAATTTGCTTTCATGCCCTTCAATTTCCATTTGACTTTCTGGTGTCTTAATTTCCAGTTCAGGTTGTTTCATCTCCACCTTTACCTCTGGAAGAGAAGCATCCACATCTGGAAGACTGGCATCAGTTTCAGGGGCTTTCACACTTGGTTTTGAAAATGAAAACTTGGCAATGAAAATCTGGGCCTTTTCAGTTTGTCATCGAGCTCAACATGAGATTGTTCCTCCAACAAAACACCACCTGAAGGCTGTTTTACTTCAACCTCTGGAAGTTGGACCTCTGCTTTAGCTTCTGGTAATGTGACATCTACATCTTTCTTTGGTAAGCTGATGTCAATTTCAGGCCCTTTTACCTTCGGCAATGATATTCCAAATTTTGGCATTTTAAACTTGCTTTCTGATTCCTCTAATTCAGTTCGTGTAGTTTTCACCTCTAGAGATGGGCCTTCAATATCAGCATGGGGTGGTTTAACATCTATTGCCACTCCCACTTCAGGTTTTTTCAGCTCTGCTTCATCAGTTTTAATTTCCTTGTCCATATCAGGTACTTCCACGCTCACATTTGGAGTAGCAGATCCAAATTTTGGTAATTTTAATGTTGGCATTTTAAATCTTGATGGTGATCCTTCCACATTACTTACTTGAGCTTCAACTTGAGGAGGTTTAATTTCCACTTTGGCAGATGGTTCCTTTAGTTTAGCTTCAGGGAGTTGGATTTCACCTTTGGTCTCTGGTAGTGTGATACCTACACCTTTCTTTGATAAGTTAAAGTCAATTTCAGGTCCTTTAACTTTGGGCATAGAAATGCCCAAATGTGGCATTTTAAATGTGCTTCCTTTCCCCTCAATTTCAATTCCAGTAGTTTTTACATCTAGAGATGGGCCTTCAATGTCTGCATGGGGTGTTGCAACATCAATTGCAAATCCTGCTTCAGGTTTTTTCAACCTCGTTTCTTGAATTTTGATTTCCTTGTCCACATCAGGTACATCCACACTGGCTTTGGAGTAGCAGATCCAAATTTAGGTAATTTGAATGCTGGCATTTTAAATTTTGATGGTGATGCCTCCACATTACTTACTTGAGCTTCAATCTGAGGAGCCTTAATTTCTATTTTGGTAGAAGGTTCTTTTATATCAGTATCAGGGAGGACCTCTGCTTTAGCTTCTGGTTGTGTGACATCTACATCTTTCTTTGATAAGCTAAAATCAATTTCAGGACCTTTTAATTTTGGCAATGATATTCCAAACTTTGGCATTTTAAACTTGCTTTCTTGCCCCTCTGTTTCCATTTCACTTTCTTGTGGCTTAATTTCAACCTCAGCTTCTGTCACCTCCACCTTTCCCTCTGGAAGAGAAATATGTCTTTTTTGTAGATTGACATCAATTTCAGGGACCTCTGGAAGATTACCCTCAACTTTAGCCTCTGGTAATGTGATATCTGTATCTTTCTTTGATAAGCTTAAATCTATTTGAGGTCCTTTAATTTTTGGCATAGATAAGCCTAGATTTGGCATTTAAATTGCTTCCTTCCTTCCTTCAAGCTCAGTTCCATCTACAGAACCACCTTCAATGTCAATTCTGGAGGCCTTATTATCAGCTGTGGCAACATCTTCTGAACTTGTCATGTCAGCTCCATCTGTTTTTATATGCTTTTCTATATGAGGTACCCCTACACTGATGTGTGGGGAGCCAGCTCCAAATTTTGGCATTTTGAATGCTGGCAGCTTAAATTTGGATGCTGATGCTTCAACATCCTTTCCAGGAACTGCAACATCTGAACCTTTAACTTCAAATTTAGCCCTGGCTTCTTTTACTTCTACATCAGGAAGTTGGATTTCAGAAGCAGCTTCTGGCACTGTGACGTCTACATGTTTCTTTGGTAAGCTTAAATCAATTGAAGGTGTTGTTAGTTTTGCTAATGACACTTCAAACTTTGGCATTTTAAACTTCTTTCCTTCAGTGGTATGTTCTTCAGTTTCCACCTCAAGTGTTTTCACCTCTGCCTTTCCCTCTGAAAGAGGAACATGTCCTTCAACAAGAATGTCATCAATTTCAGGGACCTCTGGGAGTTTCACCTCAGCTTTAGCCTCTGGTAATGTAGCATCTACATCTTTCTTTGATAAGCTTAAATCAATTTTAGGCCCTTTAACCTTTGGCATTGATAAGCCTAGACTCGGCATTTTAAACTTGCTTCCTCTTCCCTCAACTTCATTGTTTGTAGTTTTCAGATCTATTGTCTTGCCCTCAATGTCAGTGCAGGAAGCCTTAACATCAACCGTGACTCCTTCTT
Source organism: Myripristis murdjan (assembly GCF_902150065.1). Taxonomy (NCBI): domain Eukaryota; kingdom Metazoa; phylum Chordata; class Actinopteri; order Holocentriformes; family Holocentridae; genus Myripristis; species Myripristis murdjan. Next base: position 5,060,574 of record NC_044001.1, read on the forward strand.
GTGGAATGTCGATATCAGCTGCATCTATTTTGATTTCCTTGTCTGTATCAGGTACTTCTGCACTGACATTTGAAGGACCCAGTCCCAATTTAGGGAGTTTGAATGTTGGCATCCTAAATTTTGAAGGTGACCCTTCAAAGTCCATTTGGTGAGCAGTCTGTGGAGCTTTAACTTCTGCTTTGACACTGGGTTCTTTAAAGTCAGGGAGTTTGACCTCAGCTTTAGCCTCTGGTAATGTGACATCTACATCTTTCTTTGATAACCTTAAATCAATTTTAGGCCCTTTTATTTCTGGCATAGATAATCCCAGATTTGGTATTTTAAACTTGCTTCCTTTACCTTCAGATTCTGTTCCTGTACTTTTCACATGTTTAAGAGGACCTTCAGTTCCAGTGCTGGGTGTTGTAATGTTAACTACAGATTCATCTTTATCTGTTCCATCAAGTTCTATGTCATTGTCCAAATCGGGTACTTTTGCAGCAACATTTATAGAAATGTCTGTTTTCATGTCTTGGAGTATTCTTTGGCTTTCTTCTTTAATTTCATCCCTTTTTTGTTCAGAGACATTTCGTTTGGGGAAGGAAATCCCGATGTCAGGGAATCTTAGATCTGACTTTGCAATCCCAAAGCTTGGCATGATTAACTTTGTTGATTTCTTATCTGATCCATCAGTCTGGATGCCCTCAGTTTCTTTTGTTTTCTCAAATTCTTGTGCCTGTAGATTGTCTGCCTCTTCTGCACTTTCCTGTCCAGGTATTACAATATCCTCTCGTTTATTTAGTTCAGCTTTGATCTCATGTTCACATTGTTTCACTTCTGCTTTGTATTCCATTTTGAGTTTTTTGCCCAGTATTTTGGTCTCTGTTATAGGTTCATGAGGACTTGCATCAGTAGTTTTGATCTTTGGCACTTTGACTGTGGAGATTTCTGGAGAGGCTTTTATGTCATACTTAGTCAAATGTGCCTCTTGTTTTGCTTTGGCATCTAGGACTTTAGTGGGGGTTTTAACTGATATTCTTTGTGCATTTGCATCTATCACAGTGATTTCTTCAGGAATAGGTACTCCTGATGTGTCAACTTGAGGCAGTTTAAATCCAGGCAACTTTGAAACTGCTTCTTTGACACTGTCAACATCAATTGACATTTGTACAGTTTCAGCTTGAATTTCTGAAACATGTCCAGGAGAAACAGCTTTAGGTTCTTTAATTCCTTTGGTTGTGGATCTCGTTGATGATACAGCTTCCATTCCTGGTATTTCAATATCCTCACGTTTGGGAAGTTGTGTTTGGGAAAGACTGCTTTTTGACAATCTATCATAAGGATCTTCCTTAACTCCTGTACTGTGAGCTGAAAGTTGCTTTATTTTTGTTTTACTTTCCTCAAGACTTATATCCGCTTTATGTATGATGTCCTCTGTGGCAATGTTAGTGAAGCCTAGGCTAGGCAGTTTGAATGTCGGACTTGTCTTTGTGTCTGTTTTGTGTTTACTGTCCACTGATGATTTGGGAGTTTCTTTCTTTCTTTGCTTTTTCTTTGCCTTTCTTTGGAGATTTCTTTGTAAGTCCTACATCAGACATGCCAACGGAACAGTCAACCTTAGGAACACTTATTTCCATTTTTGTTGGCAGAGCTTTGGCAGACGCATCAGGTGGTATTTGGTGCCCTTCAAGATCTGTGTGTAACACATCACCCGGGATGATGTCTGATTTTTCATGTTCCTTCGTATCTGTTATTTCAATACTGGCACCAAGTGTTTGCATTCTTTTTGGTGAGGATTTTGCTTTTGCATCCTTTTTATGTGATTTATCTTTCCCCATAATTCTAAGCTTTAATTCAGACTTTTCTTTCTTTTTCTTTTTCTTCCCTTCCGGGGACTTCATACCAGAGGGACTTTCTTGATCTGCCAGAGCCATTGTTAGATCTGTTGTTTTCAGAGTGCTGTCTACACTAATGAGTTCCACCTTGTGTTTGTCAGAGCCTGCCATTACGTCCAGATTGTCTGTCACAAAGACTTGAGGAGTTTGTCCAGAGGGGCTGTCAAGGCACTCAGGTGAATTTAAATCTGATGGCCCCTGTGTCTGGTGAACATCAACTCCATTGACAGGTCCAGGTGTTGGTACATCTGTATCCTGGTCTTCAGATGAGCTTACGCGGCCTCTCTTCTTCAGTACAGAAAGCTTCACCTTGTGCCTCTTCTTGCCTTTGAGAGCCTCCTGAGTTTTTATTGGTGACTCTGTGTCACTTGTGGTGGGACTCAGCTCCAGCTTCCTCTGCTCATCAGCCTCTGAGGAACTGTGAGACCTTTTGAAGTGGGACTTGCGTCCTTTTCCGAATGAGGGAAACTTTGGCCATGAAATGCGAGCATCACCATGCCTTTTTGTTTTTCCTGGCTCCCTCATCTCTGGAGTGGACATATCGTCCCCCTGTTGAGTAACAAAAAATATGAAACGTCAGTTTTAGCCCTGAGGTTACTTTTTGCAAATCGTCAGAAGAGGGAACTGCAGAGTAGAAGAGATTACTTCAGGTTGGAGGACCGGTTCACTCTCTGTGATGTCTGGCTTCCGTTTCAGGCAGAGCTTCACTTTGTAAGCCTGAGCGTGTTCCAGGATCTGAATGGCATCCTCGTATGTCACATTGTCAAAATAAACAGTGGCACTCAGAATCTGATCACCTATACAAACGAGAAAAGTGTATCAAAAGAATATAGCTGGGAATAACATCAATTCCATCCGATATTATGAATATGGTCTTCAATGTTAATAATCGATTGAAGGTACCATCTTAATTCCACATGTGCATGAGGTTTTTCTGTAACTTTTCAGTCAAAAATTATTCAAACACTAATGATCCAACATGATTATGAGGAAGCAATTTCAGTCAGGTATTTGTAAAGAAAGGAAAACTTCACTGTTTAGATAGACCAAGTGAAGTGTGCATAAAATACCATTTCTACTGAGGTTTGATTAATTGAATTAAATGAAGAACAAATGAAACAGGAAATGGAATTTTAAACATGCCTGAAATTCGTGAAATGCCTGAAAAGCACACTCAGCACTTGCTCATCCTACCAGATTTTCCAAAGGCCCAAAGGTGGCACCGTGTCATTTATGGACATGCACATTCTTGGCTTATTTGATTTGTGAATTGCCCATATTTCTCTCTTAGAATGATTCCAGTTTTTTCCAAGTATTGTTTTCCAGATATGAGCTTACCTTCCTTTACACTCAGGTTTTTTGAAGCGGGTGACTCTGGCACCACTTCTTTAATGAAGAGTCCATCTTTTCCTCCTCCACTAAAAACAAGACCCTCTGCACCTCCATCTTTTGCTGTGTTCACTATCACCTCTGACTCCGGGCTGTGAACTTCCTGTCAGAATGTCAACATAAAAAGAATAATCATTATATCTTGAGCCGGGCTACTTCCTGCAGCAACATAGCTTCAGGAGAGGGAGATTACGACTGTGGAGAAGGTAATAGGGGAATATCTTACTTTAAGTTTACTCATTTTTGGAGTTGAGCGCTTGTCAAAAAGGGACCCAATCCCAGACTTTTTGCCTTTCTTTGCAGCCCCACCTTTGTGGAGTGGGTCATGCTCCACTTCACCCTGAAAGAAATACAAAAAGCTTTTAAAATTCTGACCAAACAATTGTGGTAAAAAATTACAGTTTCAGTCAGAACTGAACTCTGATTTAAACAAGACAGTTGGCAAACACATTCAAACATCAGGCTAATCAAGTCAGTTCATGGATTGGGGAAGGTTACAAACACATTTATACTTGGGAGCAACTCGTGTTTTACTGTCTCTTACTGAGCAGAAAGTGGGGATTGAGGGTGCCTTCACAGTGTCTTCATAGTGCCTTCTCATGTTTAGAACAGTCTGCAAACTTTAGACAGGTGAGGACAATGCCAACTGAATTCAGGTGCACCATGAGCAACGTGAAGCAACTACAGGAAATGAACTCAAAATGAAAGGTTTTATGGATAGACCGATGTTGACATCTGATAGCAAGCAGTTCCTGATCTGAGGACAAACCACAGTCTGGACTGATCTTCACATCTCTACATGTGTTTTAACAAGTATAAACATCAGAGAAGGGAAATTATGACAAAGTCAATCCCAGATTTGTTTGTAATTGGACTGTGCAACCTTAAAATGGAATAAAATAAATATTTAGAGTAAAAATTAGAGGTAAAAATTAAAGTAAAAACCAACTATAATGATATTCCAAACACACAAATATGTCACCTCAATATTTGTTCACAGAGGGAATTGCAATTGCTTCCCCCAGCCAGTTTTCCATATTCCATGGATTCAGTTGAAAAAACTTTAACTTTATTAATCTGATGCCTCTCCCAAAGAGACGTGGATCACTGATGCCGTGGTACTCTGTACCTCCTTATCGCTGTCCGTGTATTTTTCAGGATATTCCTCAACAGGGGACGATCCTTGAGGCCGTGGTCTCTCTCCCTCTATGAACTGAGATGGCTCCTCACATATCTGCAGTGCACATACATGATTAAGGAACAGTTACTCTCAGAACTTAACTCAATGAGACATTTTCTTCACTTTTTAGTGAAGTTAAATTAAATGAATGAGCTAAAAAATGAATAAAAAAGTTTCTTTTTTTTTTTTTACTTTATTGAATTACAACTGCTACCTCACTTTCGCCAGCCTTTTCTAATCAACTCTTGTGTTAAAATTTTCCAGACTTCCCTTGTGTTAGGTGGAGGCGCAGTTACACAAAAAAAAAAAAAATCATCAAACACTAAATACAAATATGCAACAGTCCTGAAATGTCCTACAGTTTTAATACACTCCTGATCAAAATTTTAAGACCAGTTGAAAAATTGCAAGAATTTACATTTTGCACTGTTGGATCTTAAGAAGGTTCTAAGTAGAGCTTCAAAATGCAAAAAGAAGAAATAGGAGTGAGACAAAAAAAAATTTGAGTAAGCAATTTATTGCAAACAACCATTAAACTGAAATAGGCTGTTTATCAGCTGATCAAAAGTTTAAGACCACAGCCTTTAAAAGCCCAAATCTTTGCAAAAATGTGGATTTTCTGTCAGGTATCCACACTGTCATGACCTCCTGATGGCAAAGGCAAAAAAGCTTTCTTGTTAATCACCTCAAAAATTCGTTTCGGCATGCTTGATGCTAATGTTTCCAGGAGACTAGTGGGAATGTTGCTCCAAGTGGTGAAGATGGCTTCACGGAGGGCATCCACTGTCTGGAACTGGTGTCCATTTTTGTAAACTTCCCTTGCCATCCAACGCCAAATGTTCTCAATTGGATTTAGATCAGGGGAACACGCAGGATGGTTCAAAAGAGTGATGTTATTTCTCTGGAAGAAGTCCTTTGTCAGGCGGGCATTGTGAACTGCAGTGTTGTCCTGTTGAAAAACCCAGTCATTACCACACAGACGATGGCCTTCAGTCATGAGGACATGCAACATCTCCACATAGCCAGCTGCCGTTTGACGCCTCTGCACAACCTGAAGCTCCATTGTTCCATTGAAGGAAAAAGCCCCCCAGATCAGGATGGCGCCCCCTCCACTTTGCCGTGTAGAAAACATCTCAGGTGGGATCTCCTTGTCATGCCAGTAACGTTGGAAGCCATCAGGACTGTCAAGGTTAAATTTTTTCACATCAGAGAATAAAACTTTCTTCCACCTTTCAATGTCCCATGTTTGGTGCTCTCGTGCAAACTCCAAACGGGCAGTTTTGTGCCGTTGAAGGAGACGAGGCCTTTGAAGACGTTTTTTGTTCTTAAAACCCTTTTCTCGCAGATGCCGTCTGATGGTTATGGGACTGCAGTTGGCACCGGTGACAAGCTTAATTTGGGCCAAGGATCGTCCCGTGTCTTGACAGACAGCCAATTGGATCCTCCGGCTCAGGGCTGGTGAAATTTTTTTGTGTCTACCACTTGACTTTTTTGTTCCATAACCCTCAGGATCTTTTAAGAAGTTTAAAATGACTGTCTTACTGCGTCCAACCTCAGGAGCAATGGCACGCTGCGAGAGGCCTTACTTATGCAGCTCAACAATCCGACCGCGTTCAAGGAGAGAAAGCTTTTTTGCCTTTGCCATCAGGAGGTCATGACAGTGTGGATACCTGACAGAAAATGACACTGAATCCACATTTTTTTGAGGATTTGGGCTTTTAAAGGCTGTGGTCTTAAACTTTTGATCAGCTGATGAACAGCCTATTTCAGTTTAATGGTTGTTTGCAATAAATTGCTTACTCAAATTTTTTTTTTTTGTCTCACTCCCATTTCTTCTTTTTGATCAGGAGTGTAGAAGAGATAACTTATTGAACAGAATGTAAACATTATTAATATGCCATTTTTATGTTAACTGAAGTACCAGCACAGAAAAATACATTCGTACCTGATGAAGAAAACAAACTAAAAGACTAAATTTCAAGTCACTCACTGAGCTGTCATCTGCACCATGTTCTGGTCCTCTCAGCCTTCGGCCGCCTCCTGTTCACAAATAACAAACACAAAATAGACAAGCTTAACCTAAGTGTTTTGACTAGTGACATTTTAGTAAATAATAGAGCCTTATCCTAACAGATCCTGCACACAAGTGAATAATTATATTTCACCATTATGTTGTATTGTGGTACTTATCTAAAAGGACAATTACATTAGTTTATTTTAGCAGTGCCTGGCACAGATCAGCTTGGCAAATAGCTCTTCACTGTGAAGCAACAAATGAATATTGTGATTACATGTAGCCTTTTCAGTGAGGCATTTTACAAACAGCTTCATCTTTACATTTAAAAACAGTGGAGTCAAAATAACATTGGACTTGTATGTGAATGAACAAAATATAAAATAATGTACAAATTTATCCCCTTAATTTCAGATTTTCCCCTAAATTTCATGTGTAATAGCTTCAAAGTGGAAAAAAAAATCCATGGTAAATGGCAATGCCACATAAATAATGTGTATTCTGGCTGCAGCGCTTCATTGAATCTACATCTTGCTTATATTGAGTGAAATATTCACAACCAAAATGCCATTGTTTTACAGCTGCAACGTTACATCAAATAAAAAATATCCAGACAACTTATGCATCATTTCGTACACATTTTCTGTAATTCAGCAGGACATATTTGGGATCATTGGATACCTTGGCATCTCTGGTAAAATTTGTAATAAAGTTGTGTGGGTTTGAACAAAGCTTGGCCACACAGTGAGGACAAACTCACCCATGATGGGACCAGCAGAATTGCGGAGGTTAAATAGACAAAAACAGGAATTGAATACCGCTGTTTGTCTACATATATTTTCTGCTCAGTAAGGTGAAACATCCACCCTGTCTGACTCCTGGCAGTTGTTTTGAGGCTCCAAGAGACACCGGAGCCGATGATGAGACTATTTAGAGTTCTTCCTGGCAATAATTCCCCAAGGGAGCCGCTTCCTCCATCGTCTGCTAAGTGATCCACTGTATCGATCCTGAGATTTGACTCCACTGCTACTGTGCTCGGCTTCAGAGGCTTTAGAAAAGGGAAAGTCTGGTTCCAAATAAATCTGCCTAGTCAATGTGATTATCGTTATTATCAGCTCATGATACCTAATCTCACCTCAGTAGGGTTCCATTTTAATCTGCCCTTGAAGTCATGTTGTTTTGATGTGAAGCCCAATATCAGTGTTACCACACAGATATAGGAGAGTGGATGTGTTCTGAGTAAAAAAAAACAATGCTAATATCTTGATGTTTTTTAAAATTGCCCAAAAAGGCTGGAAAAGTATGTTGATCTTTCTGAAAGGGGCATGATTGCACAGTTCCTACTGTTTTAGAGCCCTTTCATCTAATAAATGTCACCCTCTGCTGTGCACTCACGCTGGCTACTTCATCATCCTGTTGGAGGAATACTGCACTTTTCTTGTGAAAACCTCATATCTGCATTTTTTTTTGTTGTTGTTGTTGTTGTTTTGATTTTTTTTTGTTTTTTATGTTTGTTGTTTTTTGTTGTTGTTGTTGTTGTTGTTGTTGTTGTTGTTGTTTTTCCTTCAGTTGAATGGTTCTCTATGGGCGGGGACATTTTAAAACACACTGGATAAAATGCATTGTCATCAAGTTACCAACAAGGCTGTTTTTCTTACTTCCTGAAAAGGTGACCCTTTGAAGTCTTTTACCCGAGAGTGACAATTCAATATTCCAAAAATGGGGTCACACTCAACAGAAATTGTCCATGATAAACCATGATGGTCACCTGATTCCCATTGCCGAGAAAATGCTTTTTCTCTTCTTATCTTACATATTAAGGTATTTGTCGGTCAGCTTCATATGTAGAGTGACATACTTAGTAGGGACAAGATGGCTATCTGTGCAAGTCATACTGAACACTGAACTCTGCAAATCAAATCAAGAAAATGAGGTCAGGAAAAAGTATGGAATTTGGAAATGGGTACAAAATGACGTCCTGCAGTATGCACAATAGTGAATAGGCATGTTAGTATAGCTGCTAACCTAATTCTCCCAGTGTTGCCTGGATGCTTTAAAATGTATATGGGAGTGCTTGGGTGCCTGTTGAAAGTGCATGCAAAGACATTTACAGGAGAGTTAAAATCTTGTATCAGGGTGTGTCGCCACCCAGCAAGTTGATGACAAAGTTGAGGGACGAGGAGAGCTCAAGAAATCACGTTACCCTCTGCTTTTACCTTATTTACACTGCCAGATGCCTAAATAACAAGCTCTCACAAGAGAAATACACTCAGCTGACCTGGGAATTAGAAATAAAAACACAGAATATTTGTCGTCCTGAAGAAAAAAAAAAACACAATTTATCCTGTGAAAGTCAAGTGACTCAAGTGCTGCACAAATCCTCACCAAAAAATGATACCCATCATTCTCATTCAGGCCAGGTTATGACTAACACCTCACAATTATTTTTAGAGGCCATTCCTGTGAAAATGCTCAAACATCTCACCTACCTGCTGTTGTTTTTCCGTCCCTTGGGTGTAAACCTATAGGCACCTTGTCCAAACTCCACTTGCAAACTCTACAGGCTTGTGTGCAGCTGCCAATGTGGCTAAAGTGATTTCTGCAGCCTTGGGATGGATAAAGAAGGCGGGACACTCGCAGCCTACTTTTAGTTTGCAGTGCTACCTTGCTTGGACTTGCGTCACTCACTAACCGAATTAAGTGATTTCTGAAGCCCTGGTTTGAATACCTTTGAATACAATTCAATTTGTTATCGCATTCTTTCGTGTTTTGCTATTTATGTTGTGCCTTGTGGACTTACCCTGTTAAAATAGATGTGTCAGCTGCAACTCATGCCTGTGTTTATGATAATATGTGTCAGTTTCCAACATATGTGGTCAAAACTCTGGACTATATTAGTCACCAAGTGCTCTAACAGTGCAACAGTTTGTCTTAGTGCCACAAATTCAGAGTTTTGTCATGCATACACAATAACAGATCTTCCAGACAAGACATGGTATTGACTATATTCTATATCACTTTTCACATAAATTATGAAATATGCAAACAGGGAAAACTGTATGTGCAAAAAGTGAGAGAAGATGTTAAAGGTGCACATGCTATGATGAGAAACAAGCAGTATCTGGATATTGAAATAGATCAGGGAGGGGCTGTTTTTATTTTGAGTGAGTTTTAAAAACCTCACCGTAACCTAACCACAGTTTTAGTCGCCTAAACCCGACCTTAACGTCACTTGTTGGTTTCCTCACCCAAACTCATCTGTTAGCTGACCTTTACATGTGACAAAACTAGGGGAAAATTAGCATGCACAGTTAGTGATACTGTCACCCATTCATGCCAGTGGAACATAATCCACATGATTTACATCCACGCCATGTATTTGCAGTGTTTTGCGCTCGTTTCATGAAATTGTGTGACACTTGCATTTTGCACACACTGTAGCCTACACATTGCGCACTCTGTAACTGTGTGTTAAAACAGCATTTCACACAGATTTGTTTCAGCAGCAGGGTGAAACCGTGGTGAGAGATAGTGCAGTGTAACATAAGAGAGTTATGTCGTGTTAATGAAATTACAGGCCTGAGTCCTGATGGTGGAAAAGTGCCACGTCTGAAATACAGACACACCATATCACGGCCTGATGGAGCCATGGTGTGTGTTTTTTAAGAGTGTAGGGACTCAGTCCTTGTTTGACAGGACTGGATGATATATTTATGTTATACAGTGCTTTGCTCACATGGATGTCCAGCACTCCTGCCCCGACAATTGGACCTGCCCATGTAGAAACTCCTTTCTCAAATATTTGTCATGTGGGCGCCGCAGAGGCCTGATAACAGTTTGCGCTGGTCACCAAAATTGTCAAAATCAGATTGTAAAATGATTTCCATGTTTAATTTGTCATCATAGATTAGATATAGATATGAAAACATTATCTTTCATTGCATTCTAATGCATCATTGAATGCAACATTATGCAGGTAGATAGGCACAATATCACCCCAAAAAAAAAAAACACCTAAAAGCAAAAGTTTGTGTTTTCATTAATAGTGTTTAAAGTTGTAAATATGACGGCCTATTTTTATCTGTGGTGTTAGAGATCAAAACGCAGCAGTAGATCCGGAAGTCCTTTGTGGTGCAAATCCTGCATGATTCATATTTGGGTGCAACTGCAGCGTTGTGTTTGGGTGTGGCTCACCCTCTGTGTCGGCCTCTTGTGTTAATGTGCTGAGGACTGAGGCCAGTAACCTGCCAGGACTTTCTGCTTTCAAACAAACACGCTGTACGTGTACAGCCAAACTCAGTCAGACCTGAACCTCTTGTGTCCTCACTTGTTTTGACATCAAATCACGCTATCTTTGAGGAACTAAAGCAACCATCTAATCACAGACACTTAGATCAGTTGGTAGATTTATTTCATTGCCATGTATTTGATACTAAAGATTATTTTCTTCAACTTCTTACATAACCACCTCCTGCTCCAGTTTGTGTGTTCGGCGGTACCTGAAGGCTCCCTGAAGCTGGCCTGCCTGCTAGACTAATATAATACATTAGATTACTTGCGCTCAGTTTTCAGGGAACCAGGATTTGGATTCGGCGCGTTTCTTCTTTCTTTCTTTTTTGTAAACAGACACAAGCTTCTTTCACTGGAGGGGCAGTTTGTTTGGATCTAAAATTATAATAAGATTTCAGTGGAGGGGAAAAAAACAGAATTAGATTTTCTGCATGGATTATGTGAACATGGGACTGCGAAAGCGCATGGTTTCAATCTATTAATCTGGAACGAATGTACAGGCAGCTTCATCATAGCTGTCGAATGCAGACCTTAATCTGCCCCTTTTTCCCACGACAAGCCCTCTTACAAAAAAATGCATCAAAGCAATATTGTGTGAGGTCAACAAGCCACACCTGGGTCAAATTGCATTTGAAAACACTTCGTAATGGTTGTCTTATACCACTTGAGCAACTGAATGACTGAGATTTAACACACTAGGATAACTCCGTCTCATTACATATTTTTTCTCTCTCTCTCCACTTCTCTCTCTCTCTCTCTCCATCTCTCTCTCACTCTCTCTGTCTCTCTCCCGTTCTCTTTCTCTGTCTGACCTTGATCTTCGCCTCCAGCCTCTCAAGCGACACAAACTTCTCTACAGCTCAAGGCAGAATTAATTAAAGGCGGGCAGCAGTAAATATGCAGAATTGTGGGAAACTGGAAAAGCACTGTCATATGACAATTTTATTGCACAATGATTAAATAAAGAATTATATGGGCTCTAATTGTAATTATTATTTACCTCCCTCATACAGTCAGCTTGAACCCTTGTTTCAGCATCAACAAGTATAACATACTGTAATATTAATGCTCTAATCTAATAATACTTGACTAATACTAATACTGTGATGTACATTAACAGTATACAATTTACAAAATATTTCAAGATGGTTGCTCTTGTTTTTTATCGGTAATTGGAACTGACTCAGCTTCACCGGGGTGCCTCATGAAAGATAATTTGAGTTCATGTAAACATTTCAATCACTCCCTCCTGATACTGTTTGTTGTCTGCATGTCATGTGGGTGACACAGCAATTTGTTAAGCTCCCTCTGCTGTCTGACTTAAAGTGAGTCACTCTGGGAAAGAGCGTCTTGCTAGATGCCTTAACTTTTATGAGTTTCAAAAGAAAAGCAACAAATGTGAAAAGGTGTGTTCAGCTGCCAGGGAAATATCCGCTGACTTCAGTGACTATTCACAAACAAAGAACAGAAAATGGAAATGGAAATCCTCTTTCAATTCAATTAAAATTGTTTGACTTTGGTATTTTACTGTAATTTGTACTTTTTTACCAACGTTCAAATGACATTATGGTCCACTTTACAACTTTTCGCAATGAGTTTATAACACTCATTCCCCTGAAGTCAAGAGATTTGAGGAACATGTTTTGTTTTATCAGTGATATCACTAATCAATTATACACAGACCACTGACCACATTCACGATAAGCTCTTTGCATGCAGTGTAAATCACAAGCACACAAGCACAGTTTCAACCTCCGTTTTTGCAACCAAGATGAGAATTACATAATAGCGAATAACTAAGAATGAATCCTCCTCACTTTTGCTTGTCCTACTTGCAGCTGGTTCCAATAAACACACGCTTTTTTTTTAAACATGAAAATGAGCTAAAGTGGTGTATCTAAAGAGGCAAGTTGAAAACTACGTGTTTCTCATCACAAGGTTTTACAGAAGTTTTTGTGAGAAAATACGATTTGTAGGTCCCTCCCTCATCACATAAAGCTTTTCTGTTGAAAATCTGAGCTGTGTTTTTATTTTCGTCAGGTATTCTAAATATTGAGAACAGCCTGTTTCATCTTACTTCAAAAAGTTCTTTTCTGCACTCTTGCCAGTACCTTCACTTGTACATTTTTAATCGTTATTTATTTTTTTTTGTTTTCCCTCACTACAGCACATCTGTATTGCCTTTTGGCACCGGCTACCGTCTGCTTCAACTACGCACAAGGAAGCAAAAACAAACAAGCGCAGAGCTGTCTAGGAGGATGACATCCCCTCCCAAACCCTCCCCTCCACACTGCAGACACACCCAGCGCTCACTGCAGGTCAGTAGCACAGCATCAGCACCAGCACCAGCCTCCTAACACACTCCCTCTCCCTTTTACTCACACACATACACACACACACCATCCATCTCTCACACTGCGCTGCTAAACCCCACTGCTGAATCATTGAATTCTTACGAGAAAGCAGTAGAGGCAGGGAGAGTCAGAGAGGAGGAAAAGAGATAGTGGAGGAAACTGAGAGTGATGCCCACCCGTCCCTGGAGAGGCGTGCCAGTTGGGGAACGCCAGGTGGAAGCAGTCGCACATGATGGCGGCGGCGGTGGCGGCGGCTTAGCAGGGGCAGTCGAGACCGGAGTTGAGGTCCGGGGCAAGGCAGGCAGGCAGCCTCCCAAGGAAGCTGGGGACAGGGGGGTGGGCAGGTGGGAATCTGCCGGCTGCTTTGCCCCCGTCCTGGATGAGCCTCTTTGTCCCGTCAGCCAGTCGCAGCACAGGGAGGGATGAGCTAGAAATAGCCCGAGTCAGGAGGAGAGTGAGAGAGCAGAGGGAGAAATGATCGCTGCTGCTTCCTCTGTGCTCAGAGCCGTCCACCGAGTGAAGGAAACTCCCTCATCTGCCCTGTAAACACCGACCTCCAGTGCAGCATGCTAACCTAATTATGGGAGGGGCTGCCCCCCACCACCACCACACACACACACCTCCTTCTCCTCCTTCTGCTCTTCCTCCTCTCTCCTCTCTTCAGGCCTGATTGATCTGTCTAATCGGACAAGGACAATCATGATGTCAGCTTCTGGTTCCAGCAGAGATTGATATGGGACAGGAAGAGTGAAACTACCTCTCAACATGGGCGCATAACTCAATTTGACGCCGTGTACACTTTAGAGTTTAAATCTCCTCGTTGTAGACTGAAAGAAAAATGTTCCCATATTTCAGTTTCAGACAGGGAAGGAGAAGATGTAGAGGGAAAATAAACATGGGAGAGTCATGCAACTAACAAGTACCTGTTACACTCATCACGTCATGTTTGTCTGCTTGAGGGATGCTGTAGATTGATTGATAGATTATCAGTTTCTTATAGGGTCACTCGGGAAAACCATACAGGGTGATCAATTATCAGATTGTTTTTCCAATACATGGTAAACAGAGCCTGTGACAGTACATCATGTTTCATCCCGGGCTCTGTGAATAAACTCACACCAGGCGTGTTTGTAATAAAACAGGAATGTGTAGCTGCCTTTTTTCACGCAGGTCTTCAGTTTGCACAGTACAGGGTGTGCAGTAATATAAGCATGCATGTTAAAGTGTTAAAATCTTCTCTACTGGAACAGACCTGAGGTAGCCTGTGGAAAACAGCAGAGCATGAATTATAGATGCTAATGTGGCAGCTTGTCCAGCTGCACAGGGAGCGACCTCGACCTGTGAGCAACAAACCGGCCGTGACTGTGAACTGCCTCCAAGTTAAAGGAAAAATTCTAGCACATAAACTGTGTCTTCTACTCATACATACATTTGTGATTTTGTACATTTCCCAGTGTACCTTTCAAAAACCACCAGATGTAAACTTGCGTTACATTACATTCCATCAAAGATGAATGTAAGTAATTCGTATTTTTAATTACAGCCACACCTCTTACTCAAAACATAATGTGTCCTGTGCAATGCATTCTGGTCTATGTGCTGCTCTTCTCTGTCCTCTTCTACGACAGATCTCTCCCTGTATGATTGTTGAACATAGGTGCAAAATTATGGCTCTAGAAAGAAGACCTCGCTGTTTGATTGTGTGGACTGACACTGTAACCTGAAGTTTACTGAATGTTTACTGAGGTGAAACTCCACTGTAAATAACCTGGAAATATCTCATCATCACATCATATGCAGAAATAGAGAAAATAGAGCACTACAGAAATAGAGCAAGTATACCACCAAACAACGAAATCAGCCCCAATATACCAGTGTTTCTGTGTTTTTGGGGTGAAAATTTCCTTGAAAAACTTACTGGATTGCTTGTCTTGAGGCCATGACATGGAGACAAAAACAACATATGCATTAGGATTAGGTTTTGATTCCCTCAGAAAATTGAGGCAGGAGTTTTAAGGCCAGTTGAAGATGAAAGAGAGGATTAAAAGAGCATTTTAAAGCTGGACAATAAAAACATGGCCTCTGTCCAAAAAAGGGCATAATTCAGCATTAGGAGCAGGTTTTTAAAGTTGACTTGATTGTATATTTACTGAGGTCATGATAGAGGATTAAGTGTCAAAATTTTGTGTGCATCTCCTCTATCAGCATTATAGCATTTTAGCAGAAAATCCATTTGGAGATTTTACCTGCCTGCCATTATACCTGTTTACCATAACCCTTCTGCTACATTTGAACAAAGCACCCACTGCATCTGTCCCATCTCTGGGTGCTGTTGTGGCTGATCGTCAGCGCTAAGTGATGTTTCGACCCCAGAGTAAAACTAGGAGTGCATTAGCCTTGTTGAAGCGAGCTCTCGGATCAATACAGGAGAAATGCAAGGCAGCATTACTGCGCTCACCAGGTATCAGGTAGCTTTTCTGATCCACACTTCTCCTGCCATCACACATTTGGTTGTGCTGTTCCTAGGAAGGATATACGGAAGCCTATAAAGGGTTGTAAATGACAAATACTCAATTTTACATTTTTTTAAATTTTATAATAATACTAATGGAAAAAAGTAAGACAATCTTAGTGATTCTAGTGAAGTTATAATACTTATATATATATATATATATATATATATATATATATATATATATATATAGATAGATATATAGATATATAGATATAGATATAGATATAAATTATTTTTACTGTCAGTCAATTTTCCGTCCATCTGACTGATTGATTAATTGACTTAAGCATTAGACAGCACTAGACTAAGGCGTTT
The DNA here is from genome assembly GCF_902150065.1 of Myripristis murdjan. Lineage (NCBI taxonomy): Eukaryota > Metazoa > Chordata > Actinopteri > Holocentriformes > Holocentridae > Myripristis > Myripristis murdjan. Next base: position 5,076,505 of record NC_044001.1, read on the forward strand.
TCACATTTGTTTGGAAAATAACTACAATTTGATGATCAATCTATAAGCCAGAAGGGAAACTTGGTTCAAATGATGTTTTGTTAGTAACATTTTTGCACCAGATTTGTGTCTACCCCTCTGGGACAATTATATTAAATGGCAGGACGGATATTTGGAGGTACAGTCTCAAAGTCTGCTTAATTGACATTCAGATACATGACAGTAATTGATTTCTGGTCATCTAAGTGGCACAATCCATCCAGAAATCCAATCTGGTAAAATAAACATCCACAAATGTAAATACAGGACTGTGGCACCCAGCTCTGTTTCCTGGACTCTATTTGTGATTCTATAAATGCGCTTTTTGCGAATCTGCAGTCAAGTCAGGGCAAATACAGACAGATGAGATCATGCCTTTTATGTCTCTTTTTTTTTTCTTTTTGGCCATGAGCAGCCACTGACACAGCATTTAGTTCTGGCAGGAGTTCAAAAGACATCTCCAAACCTGAATCAATTTCTGGCTGGAGGAAAAAAAAAAAAAGAGAGAGATTTTCTGTTGCTTCACACGGTGAACAAACAGATTATTTTTTGTCATCCTCGTGGAAAACAGCAGGAGGATGTGCTTTCCATGTTCAGGTTTGTGGTACATATTCTAATCATATGTATGAAATAGACACAATACAGTAGGGAGGTTGTAGCATTCCTCAAGGTATCTAAGATGTGTTACATGAGAAGAGACAAAACAAAAGCAGAAAAGCTAGGACAGCACAAGGACATCAGTAATGGAGAATCAGGAAGGGCAGTTTCTGCTCTTTTGTCTTTATTTATTTATTTGTTTGTTCAGCAGCAGTGTCCTGCTCATGTAACAAGTGCTGGAAAAACTCTACAGCACACCTGTCTGCTGCATATGATAACAAATTTTATGATACACTATGTGGCAAAAGAAAGCCCAATTATTATAAGCTTAAATATCAGCAAAAAAAAAAAAAATCAGCAGTGTATATACAATAAATACAACTAAATCTAGATTTTTATCATTTAGCCAAACATTGAAATGTTTGAAAAATATAACAGACATGTCAGTAAGAGCCAGCAGTGACATGCATTACAGACATGTCACCAAGACATTCTCACTGGTGTGAACACTCAGGCATCTCTGACATTTCATGGCACATTTTTAAGGGCAGGGCGGTATCCGTGCTGTCCAGGGGGACATCATATTTGTGAAACATTCAAGTTAGATACGTTCATAAAAATGGTCATCCTGTTTACATGGTGTTCATTAGAGCAGCGTTGAACGCGTTACTGAAGGAAACATTAGAGTACTCTGATTACATTTGCTGCTAGCTACTGGCTGCTAGTTTTTCAGTTCCTGTAATGAATTTGAATATTATTACTTTTATTTTATTTCTTTTTCTTTTTTTTTTTTGATAACACAATTTTAATAAGAAGTACAACAAAAAAAGGTCGAGAGTCATTGATATGTGATTTCAGGCCGGATAAGAATAACCAACAATGTTATGGCATTTGCAGACCAGTTAGACCAGTTTACTTTTTCTGCTTTCGATAGTTAACACAAGAAGGGCCATTTCTACTGACATACCTCATCGAATCTTCCTCTTTTTATCTCTTAAATGGTACACCAATTCAAAAGAAAACCTTGTCTGGCTTGCGATACCCCACGTTACACATGATGCACCATACAACACCCAACATGCAGTGCGTGTTTATAATAACAACAACAACAGCTCATGAAAACAGATAAACAAAATATTTCTGACTATCTTCAATGTCTTTTGATGATGATAAAAAGCCACAGAAGAACCACATCTACTGCAAAAAGGCTCCTTAGTGCATCCCTAAAAAATAAAAAGTGAAAAACCTTCAGCATCTCGTACAGACAACAGGCTGTTGTTGGGAAATAAAATGCAGTCTAATGCACTTGATATAAATGAGATTGGCTCACTGTTTTAAACACAGAGGAATAACCTTGCATTGCATTTTAAAACAAAGACGGGCAAAACACTTGGCAGCACAAACCATTTTGGTGCGGTATGCTTTCTGAAGAGCTTAACACAAAAGTTAGTCTAACAAGCCACTTGAAAATAGTTTTAAAGAGTAACCAAGAAAGTGAGTCATGCTGTAGAAACCAGAAAACAGACGCCCGCTGTTTGGGTTCAAACCAGTATTTCAAAAAGCGTTTGCTCAGTCGGAGGTCGGAGTGCACTCAGGTTCCCAGGAAGTCAAAACTAATGACCGTTTGCTAACACAGCATTCGTTCCACAAAACACAGTATGACAACACAACCTGATGTTCCCAGAGACAAGCAAGCATCACATGGCAGCAGAGGAATGGACAATACACACCCATGTATAAATACACACATGCACAAACACACACACACACACACAGACTGTAGATTCTTAGACAGGTCTTTATCCCTGACTGCATGGCTGATAACAAACATGAGACCCTAACTCATCCATCTGCTCTGCTGGAAACACACTGACTTGGATTCAGGACCCTGTCACCGTGTCATCGCTGCAGGGCCGTCCAATCAGAAGCGTATGTAAATTAACCGCCCTCGAGAAGAGCACCGCGCAAGCAGATAGCCCCCTTCATCACAAATTCAAGTGCAGTTTAATTAAAGCAGACTGATCCACCAAGGCCACCATGCTGAAGTGCCCTGCAGCCCCTTTATAATTGGTGTATTATCTGATCTTTTATTTTTATTTTCAAGGATACATGGTGCTTTAATTTGAATTGACACAACTGAGCAACATACAGTGCAATAAACCAGTGAAGAAGAAAAAAGCAAACCAGCACATGTAGCGCCATTCAGTCTCACAAAATGCTTTGCAGAAAAAGTAGAAATTAACCCCAAAAATCTTAACAGCAAAAATCTTGATGCTAAGTTTTAAGCTAAGCTAAGTTTTTATGTCTCCTTTCAATGCAAAATAAACAGATTTGCATAGACCTGATCATAATGGACACGAAGAGGCTTTATGGCCATTTTCCTTGGCCATATGGCCATTTTCCTTGCACAAAAAAGTTGATAATTATGGCAGTTCATATTTTGCAGATAATCTGCCTTAAAACAGGAAAGCAGATTTCCTGCCAGAAGAGTTTGGCGGGAAATCTGCTGTCCTGCTTTAAGGCACAATACAAGAAGAGGGCGCTGTTGCTCCTGAGCAAACAGAGCCAACGCTTTCAGAGTTTCTGGTAATGACAGAGGAGTGAAAGGAAGAGTTATTATAGTTGTGTATTTTCCATTAGTTTTTATTATTATTTCATTTTTAAAGTTTTGGTTTGCCTTCATTTGCACCTCGTTAACTCCAAATCCAAAAAAGGGGTATGTGCATACAACTTGTCCCGTGATCAGATTCAAGTATTTTGGGGGCAGAAATATTAAAAGACTTAGATTGTAATGACAAAAATAAATAAATAAATAAATAAATAAATGTACCTTGTAACAAAAGTGAGTGCTTTGTGAGAGATTTTATTTAGAAACCACACACTGCAGATTTGGTTTGCAGTGCTGCAGCAGGGAACAGTCATTGTAGGTTTGTATTTTTCACTAGTTTTTTTTTTTTTATATATATATAGTTTTACTTCATTCAAAGTCTTTATTGTTCACATCTAGTTTTAATTTGTGGTTTAGTTTTAGTTAACTATAACAAATCTTCATCTTTATGTAACAGGAAATGGATTTATTTGACACTGGACCGCAGCGCTTACTCAGTTTGCCCTGGTTCTTGTTCTATACAAAGTATTTATCATTTCAAATAAACAAAATGATTTATTGTTTTTCTATAGAAACTTAACCCAAGGAGAATTATATTTATTTATTTAGGAGTGTGTTTTAGGATTAGGCTACTTTTTTGTAAACAGCAGGTTCGTTCTGAGGTTACAATTCAGTGAACTTGTTACTGGAAGGTTGCCAGTTCAAATCCCTGCACAGGCTGAGAAAATGTAGACGTGGACAGTGAATTAATGCCCTCCAGTCCTTCAGAAACTACTGCTGAAGCGTCCTTGAGCAAAGCAGTGTGGACCTGTGTGACTGTGAAACAGGGTGTTGTTGTTAAAGTGCGTGGCACTCAGTGGATTTATTTTTACCCCCGGATAAATAAATATCAAGACAACTTTTGATCCTTGAGCCCTGCGTGGTGTGCGATGTTGTATTAGTGTAACAGACACTGAATTAGTGCTAATTGTGTACCATGTAAGTTTAATTATGCGGATTTCTACCGTCTGTCTGGTAAACTGAGGACAAGAGTTGAAGATTGTTTTGTATCAGAGTCGGAGAGACATGCAGACCTCAGTTTGTTCCCACTGAAATTTTACAACCTGATAATGAGGGATGAGCCGAGTGCAATAATTAACTGTGTTTCAACAGGTTATTTACACACAGCAAAATGGAGAATGAATCCCTGACCATTTACCATTTTTACCTACATAACACAAGAAATTAATGCTCACTACTTGTAAAATAATAATCATAAAAAGAAGAAGAATTGTATTTATTGTGTTTATTTGTTCACTTTTCAAAACAAAAGTCTTCACACCCAAGAAAAATAGAATTTAAAAAATGATCAATCGGTAAAAAAATTATAATAAAACAGAAAGAACAATTAATTGAAATAGTCAAAAAAAATGCCACGTCTCAGGGACAAACTAAATCCATTACACGTAGATGAGGATATAATGAATAAAATTCAAAGATAATGAAAACGCCTTTCAGTAAAAGTGTTTTGATAGTCATTTAAAAGATAGTGACTCTGTCTGCCTGAGTTCTTCAGGAAAGACAGTATATAAACTTTATTTTAATCATTTTCATAGTAAAAATCATTGTATTTTTAGGACTACTAAAAATACTGTGCAGATGATGTCTTTAATGAGTATAAAATTACAGTATAACATGAGAGAATATGCAGTTTCCTCATGACCGCCACATAATGGACCACCTTGTATGTTGCGAGGAGCAGGTATGTAACACGCATGGGTCTCATCTACGTGACATGGGTGGCAGACTTGACTAATAGCTTATCCTCTGCTTTTAATTACCCACATTTATAATTCATTTTGAGAAAATTAGATTGAACTGCGACGGCAGTGTAACGATGCGGTATAGTATCACTCTTGTTCTCCATGAAGGGTCGAGGACTTGAGTTGGTTTCAGGCCAAACTTGATGTCAACATCGCTGCGAAAACCTCGTATATTCCAGTTTGGGTGATTTCCATGTTTTAATGACATTTGACAGACTGTATGCTCCTCTGTGGGAAAGTGAGGAAATTATACAACTTGTTGGCAGATAAAACCTTTTTGAAAACCCACTGGAAAATTGAAAAAATAAACAAATAACCCTGGTCATCAAGCTAAAAACAAGGCTGGGAACATTTTGGCGATACAAGGTTTTCACCCGACACCAGTGATGTGAATCAGGATCCGGCTCAGAATGGGCCAAGCAGGAAAAAATAAACTGGTAAGTGGAATTTTACAGTGATATTAACAAATTTGATTAGCATCATAATACTCTAATTTTTCCAATCTTAGTCAACAAAAAATGTAATCACTGGCACTGGCACTGGTTTTTAAACTACTTTCAACAAAAATTACTTAATTACTCCCACAATTTTATCATTTTTTATGGGTTCATCTAAAGGTTTAAGAGGTACACAATGTCATACTGTCTGAAAGCAAACTTTTGGACGAGGACCTCTGCCAGTAACCTGGTCATCGTATTTCCCCTTTCAATTAGTGTGTCCACGTGGTTTTTACAGTGGGTTCACAACCTGTTGATGAATGCCTTCCTGCAGTTCACTTTGGCATGTACATTTAATCGTAGCGGTCAGGGGAAAAAAACAACAACATAATTTGTTTCCCTGTGAGAAACGGAGGTGGGCTGTTTCTGTTGGAGCACGGCTCCAATCCATTTCCACCCTCATGCTGGTGTTCAGGACGCTACGGTGTCTGGAGCGGCTAAATCAGCGATGAACAGATAAACACACAGAAAAGGAGTTTGTTCCCTGCACTCCTGTTGTTTATATGATATTGCCCATCTCTGTTTATCAGAAAACAAGTCAAGGTTGGTTTGCTTACAGAGAATCTTCAGGACATTCTCTATTCATAACATATTTTGTTCTTTAACAGATTGAGCCCCCACCCTGATTAAGCTGTATTTTTTCTCTGCTTTTGACAATTTTTAATGAGTAAACTAGTTATGGGGATTGTCTTTTACTTGTCTATTTACCTGTAAATCTGTGTATCTTTGTGGTATGCATTAAGCATTTAATATGTTATAATTTATCCACTTTTATGCCCAGATAAGTATCTATTTTTTCCCCCTATATTTTATTATTGGCAGAGTAGAAAAGACACTAAATCAGCATGTTGGTAACAATCCACTAAAACTCCCCTGAAGCACAAACAAACAAACATTTTAGGGTGCATAAAATGCACAAATATTATACAGTGGTGGAAAAAAGTTTTCGGACACCCTTAAAATTTTACACAATCTCACAATCTCAAATATTTTCATGAAATATTTGTGGAAAAATCTTTTTTGTGTTTCAAAAGGTGTGGTTGCATTAGACAGATACAAACAAATACAAATTATATTTTTTTGTTTATTGTTTACAGTTTAATCTTTATCTTCAGGCGTGTTTCCTGCATTTTGTTCATTGTTTTAGCCATTTTTGTGTCTGAAGATCTTTCAAATGTGCTGGCTTTATAGAGACACGAAGCTTGGCAACAAAAATTGTGTCTTTTAATAAAAAGAACGACCTTCATCACTGGTACCAAAATGACCCAATACCCAAATTTCTTATGTATTTTTATGGAACCAATCAATTTTAAGTTTTTAATGGCTTTTTTAGGATTTGTTTAGTATTTTGGCTGTGACTGTACTAAAAGAAATTGCACTTGAAGACCTAAGAGTGATTCTTAATTCAATATTTCACAAATGCATGGGGTGTCCGAAAACTTTTTTCCACCACTGTACAATTGGCTGATGTTTAAAGCTGCACCAGGAAACTTTGTGCGTTGGCGGCCCCAGATGTCAAGAAGAGGTAAATGTTTGAAAATACTCAACTTCAGCACCCAGAAATCCTGCAGTCTGTCTGTCTATCCATCTGTCTAGCTATCTATCTGTCTGTCTCTGTCAGTCTATCTGTCTGTCTGTCTCATCATATGCCGTCGTTTCTCCTCTGAATCCATTGTGTTACAGCAGCAGAGGTGGTGTTGTTTGTCCTCTCCTGTGTGGCGGCGGTGTGGGCAGTCTGTGGAGTCTGTCAGGTTGTCTGTGCTGAGTCAGCCGGGTGGACGGAGGCTTTCAGAGCTGAGGACTGGCTGTACTCGGGGGCAGCGGACCGATCTCTGCCCCCGGAGTAACACTAAACCACACTGACACTCTGCAGCAGGCGGGGATTTTACACTGCGATGCCACAGGAAGCAGCTCCCGATGCACAAATGATTGATTAAGTTAAAACCTCAAGTCAGAACTCAAGTTCACTGACTAGCAGCTTCAATGGCAGGAAATGAACTCTAGTCAGCATATATAAGAAATAGAAATTGTAATAATGATTTATTTTCATTCATTCATCATCATGGCATTTGTGACCTTACATAGCTATAGTCTAGTATGGCCTGTTTGAACATCGGTCATTAGTTAGCTGACTTTGATTGTTTTTGGTGTTTTTTCTCCAATGGCCTCCAATCTAAAGCCAGAAAAACCTGTGGTTCTTTGCCTCCGCCCATTACTGTAAGGTTTCACCCAGCCACTGAAATGATTTCTGTTGCTCTAAACCATTACAGCTCAGTCTGCAAAAATCAGTCACACAACGTGCAGTGAAACAACAATGCATTTCTACAGTTAGTGGCACAATAAAACAAAAAATGGTTCAGGTTCAAGTTCAGGTTTATCCAGGGCCTGATATCACTGTTACAGTCAAATGTATTTAACAAACAGGAGGCCACCCCCTGACTTCATCCTCATAGTGGGTAAGAAAAAACAAACAAACAAACAAACAAAACAGCTGGACAGTGGAAAAGGGACAAAATCTTGAGAAGGACCACAAAGAGGAGACCCCATTCCTGGTGTGCAATAGGCATCGACCCAGTGAGCAAATTACAAACGTTATAAAGCAGAGGAAAACACACTGGCTCCGATAGTGTACCATAGGGGTTCTCAAACATTTTCATGTTGTATACTCCCAAATAAGAGACACATAGTACTGATAAGACTGCATCTCAGGGATTTATATGGGTAGGGCTCTAATGTGTTGGTGTTTCACACTTTGGTTTATGCTTTGGTTTTCAGGAAACAGTTTGGTTTGTATCACAGTTTGGTTTGAACGAATGACCTGAATCAGAATCAGTTTTTCTTTTTAATTTAAACATAAACTTACTTAAAACATAAAAAGTGTAACAGGGCTTTTGCCAATGATCTGTAAAGAATAGCAACAGAAAGCCTTCGTATGCAGCTTATGGGAAAAGTCAGTAAGGACCAAAGTTATGTTTTACGTTAAAAAGGTTCACACACAGTAACTGGTGGGGAAAAGTATTGGTTCTGCAATACGGTGAACCACAAGACTGCAGAATGTTTTCATTACATGGAAAGCTTTTTGTTTGTTGTTGATTTATTGAGTTGTGGACCTGTCTGCAGCAGAAGTGAGGGAAAGAGAGAATTAGAAGTTGTTTACATTCTCTGATGGCGATAATGTCTAGTAAATTAAGACATAATGAAGTTAAACTGTCCCTCCTGCTACTGGGGGTCCTCATGGAATCGCCTAATCCTTCAAAGACCCCTGAGGGTCCGCAGACTCCACTTTGACAACCGCTGGCGTACTTACCGTCACACTGTATCCGTCTACTAGAGGGAGGATTCAGCTTCACATCAGTTCCTTATAACAACCATTAGTGATGAAGCTGCAAAACCCAACACTGCTGTATGCAATATATTTTTTTTAGAAATTTGCACAGTCATGCACAGACTCAGCATTTATCTGCTCTGCTGCAAAATGGCCACCAGGGGGCAGGCTGAGCTTTCCTTTGACTACACAGTCCTAAATCTCACACACACACACACACACACACACACACACACACACACACACACACACACACATATACTACACATCCAGATCACATGCAGCCAGTCATGTATGGACAATTGTGTTTATGTGATGTGTTATGTGGATTAAGGAATGGCTTTGAGGACTGATGATTTTATAATGTGTTTTGTCACCTGGAGATGGTTCTCTACAGACTTTTGTATCTGGATGTGATTGTGTGCCTTTGATCCAAACAAATACAACACACAAAAAGGCCAGTGTAATATTGCGCAATGGAGAAAGAATGGAGAGGAAAGGAATGAGTCTAAGACAAGGCAGTGGAGGTTTTACACTGTATTCATGAATAAAATCTATAAAATATTCCACAAAAATACAATAAGTCATCAGCCATCTTCAACACCCAGCAAACTCATCATTCAGTTACATTTATTTCACAATCAGCATTAATATTAATAATATATATATTTATAGCTTGTGCTTTACAGGCGCTGTTGACGCTCCGTGTTTTCAGACAATGATAAATAACACTGCAGTTTCTGCTTCACAATCCTTGTATCAGACAGATTATTAAAAGAGTGGTTATTATTTCACCAGCTGAGATCCAGTGGCTACAGATCTGTGTGTGCAGGAGCCTGTAGGATTTTTACCCTTGCAAGCAGGAGCAAAAACAAGTTGTTATTGGAGGAACAGAGCACTCCTCTTACATCTCACATGATTGGTTGGTGGTCTGAGACTGGGCAAAACAACCTTTTTTTTAACCATTAAACCCCTCCTACTTGACAAGTGACGCAAACAACCCCCCTCCTCCCTCCCTTTCCTATTTTTTTCCTCTAGCCCTCCCTGCCACCTCCTCTCTCTCAGCTAGTTCACTGTCAGCATGTCAGAATAGATTAAGCTCATATTGTGCCAATAGTTTTCCCCAACCAGAGAAAGGCAACGGCAGAGAAAAACACGACAATCCTCGCTTTTAGTGCTTTACACCGAGCTCAAACCACCACAGAAACCTTGACACATTATGTAAATAAGGTTCAGTAGTAAGGCACGTTGTAGTTAACATGAGACGAGAGATGGTGATGAAAGATAGACTGCTTTGGCCTAACGGGGACAGCGCTAGATTTTCAACGATGAAAAATCCTGAATGATTTACATCAGCAAAAAGTCCATGGCTCGTGGTGTGTGAAGGAGTGTGAAGGTAAACCCACAACAACAGCAGACACAACGAGGATCAAGAGGTAGAACAGGAGTAATAATGAAAGTTAAAGTCGAGCTCCTACTTCATCAGGCCCTTTCTCTTACTGCATCACAACAACTCGACAGGAGATTGGAGTTTCAGTTAGACACACATAAAAAACTGTTTTGTAAAAAAACAAAACAAAACAAACAAAAAAACCCCACATACATCCAAGCGATAAAAATACATAGGCTTACGTAGTCATTTACAATTCTGCGACATGTTGTTTTGACATTGACTAGAGGCTCAATCAGGTCCAAACTGGGATTACATTACCATTAGAAAAGTGTTTTATGCTGCGTTCACGTCATAATTGATTCACCGTAAAACACGAGCTGCCAACAAGGAGAAAAACTTTACCTCAGCCTCCTAGTGCTAATTACAAATGGGACATCTGGGAATTTTCTTCGGCTCCCGTACATCTCCCACCTGGCAGCACAAAATTGCGGAAGTGTGTCAACACAGGCAGCAAACATGACGGCGAATCCGCCTGTGTTGACGGTACAAGGTAATAATAAACATCAAAATTATAAGTTAAGGTAAAACAAACACTACAAACAATCATATATAGTTACAATTAACGAGCAATATCTGCAGTTCATTTGTGGTTGATTATAAATTCATAAATAAAAAATAGTTTTGGATGAGGGTGCTCTGGTAAACGCAACAAGATCTTGCTCTGTTCTCTCACCTCTTTGGAAACGAAGTGAGCAAGGCATTCGATTTGAGGGACAGAAAGCACGATGAGAGATTAACTTTTTTGTCTACAGGCCACATTATCACCCAAAATTCACTTGTGCACTCATTTCTTTACCAGCCAAATGGATGCGTAGTAGGATTTACCTAGGGATGCCACTTTTTCAATACCTATACCGAGTACAAAATTTTAGGTATTGACTAATACCCGGTGCCGATATAACCAATTATTTTCATTGAACAGAGTTGCTTGGACCATTAGTTTGGGTTCATTGGTCACAATATAAAATCTTAAAATATAAAACATTCCTTGTCTTGGGTAAAATCTGTGATACTGGCCTGGTATCGGCACTAGTGCATCCTTAGATAAACCCTCAGTCGGGCAGGTACTTCTCAAAGTAGCAGGTGGACAAACGAGCAGCCACAGCCAAAGATTTAGCAGCATTTGACTTCTGGCTGGTGTCACTTTCCCACTCTTAATTGAAAGATCCTACCTGGTGCAACAGGAACTGGTCAGTCCCAACAGAGAAAGAAAAACCAGCCCTTTGCTCTCCAGGCAGATTAAAGCAAACCCTCTGAGTAATTGAAAGGATTTCAATTAATAATCAACCCAGGTCTGATCTGGCAGTCTGACAGCTCGAGTTCCTTCCCCCTTCAGTGGTGGATTTGTTCAAACTTAGTAAGAGGAGCACTGGGGATTACAGTGTGTTGCTTTTACTCAAACTTCTCCTAAACTAGGAGAGAAACATGGCATCGTCACCGTAAGCTTGGAAATGTAAGGTTCCGTCTGCATTGAGAGCACTATTGCTGAAAATTAAAGGTAAAGTAAAATCCACCAGAAGATATTCTCACGCTGTTATAATAGCATCATCTTGCGATGTTCATTACATTCCAGAAGTTATTTCAAGATGAAATGCTGTAATTTTCCTTTTTTGGTGGACGTACTTTCCTTCATCTACTTCTACTTCAGTTACTGATTTCCTACATTTCCCACAATGCCCCTCAACAGCTCCCAGAGAATGTGCGTTGGCGTTTTTCTTTTAACAGTGCATTACACATGCAGGTGTTCATATCTAACTTCAGGCACATGTAGAAGCCTAAAAGTAAGCTGAATTCATGTACATAACTCATGACGGTCGATGGAATCCTAGATTTGAGTTATGTACATAAGATTTGTTGGTTGTTTTTTTTTTTATCTTTTTCAGTCAAAATGTCAGACGCAGCCTTAAAAAGCCAAGGTCATATCATGTTTTGCCAACGCTCAAATCAGCCCCTCTTGCTCTTCTCCGCTGCTATCAGACTCCAAATCCTTTCTTCACCGAGTAAAGTAAATGTTCAGGAGTCTTTCTTGGCGATTAGGACTTGACCAGGATCTCCATGATGTGGTCCAGCTCATTCAAGTCCATCAGACACGACTGCAGCGTCCCGGCCGAGGCAGGACCGGCCGAGCGCACCTTCACCTCCTCCTCCGCCCACAACGACACGCTGACGGGCCAGAAGGAGCCCGCCACCAGGTCCGATGTCTCATACATGGATGTGTCGATGTCCTCGAAGATGTCGTCCAGGGCAAGGTCGCTGAGGTAGCCCACGGCGTTTACTGCATCACTTAAAGTGCTGTGTGTGGCAGCGGGCAGCGATTTCGACGGGCTGGGCGAGCTGTTTGTGTCCAGTGAGGGGAGAACAGAGGGAGGAGACGGGCCCTCCTTGTCGCCCTCTGCACACCCAGGACATGTAACCGGGATATCGCATCTGAGAAGGCGGGAGTCGGGGTCGGCGGCATCCAGGGGCGTGTCAAACTGCGCATCGGACCCATCGCTCCGCATCTCCTCCTGGATCTGCCGCAGTGTGTTGATGAGCAGCACGGAGCGACGCAGGCTGAGCTCCACGCCGGCCTGGCAGCGCTGCAGCTTCTCCAGGCAGAGGCCGAGCACGAGCTGACGCTGCTGCACGTGGCTCATGTCAGGTCGGGCCGGACCCAAGAGGCCCCCGTCCTCTTCCTCCTCCTTTTCCTCCGCCTCATCCTCCTCTTCCTCGGCTGCAGCAGCTCTGTCGGCCTCCAGCTCCTCTAAGCAGCTCCACTTCCGCTTCACACCACGACCCAACATGGACCTGCGCACACAGACAAACAGATAGAGACAGACAGATAGATAAGGACACTGAGTGGATGATGTCCAGTATTTAATAAAGGCAGAGATGCATTTACTTTCTGCAGAATTTCACTGAACATTCTGTCACACATGGCACAATGATTCAATCGATTAATCAGTTTTAATTTTGACAGAATTTAATTCATCAAGTAAAAATTCAAACATTTGTCAGTAAGATCAGCTACAGAGATACAGCTGTTTTACTTTTCTCTGTTCATATCATTAGCAAATTAACCTTAAAGTTTTTTTTTGGCTGCGGGTCAAACTAAGAAGCAATCTTAAGACATTACTTTGGGCTCTGATCACTTCCCATGAGCATTTGTGATTTTCTTTATTAAAAAAAAAAAAAAAAAAATCAATCAATTATTTGTCAGTTAAATAATGTTTCACAAGTTGGTTCTGTTATCATGGACAGTTGAGTCTTGATCTGTGGATGAGAGCAAAACTCTCAGAGTTAGAAATATAACTCCCTGAAATCTGTGAAGTCACTGAGAAAGACTATGCAGGGTAGTTTCTGTTGGGAAAACACTGGGCCATTTTCTGGATCAGACCTGTTGCCAGCATTACCATTTGATAAATCTAGTCTCTAAAAGAAGAAACACTTTCTAGGTGAATAACCTTTGGTTTCCTTTTAATTTTCAATGGAGCAGGGCCACAAAATGTCCCCAGCTGACATCATTTGTAAGTCTTGGCTCTCCTGTGTCCAGGTCTGGCAGATAGTTGAAGTCAAATGCTGAATAAGCAGTTCAAGATTAAATGATATTCCCGTAGCTCTGTTTTATAGGCTCAAAAACCCTGTTGTGACTTACTGTGTCACTTCTGAAACAGGCTGGAGCTACACCCCTGCTCCTCCATGCATGCGTGGTTTGGTGACCTTTAGATCTGTGGTTCTTCAGTGTTTTCCTCATGTCGACACACATTAGGCCGTGAACCCTCATTTTGGTAAAAGTTTTGTCTCAGAGACCTCCATCTGATTACATTACAGCTGTAAAATTCTGATAAATCTTAAAAACGGATCAACTTCAAGAGTGAAACGTCCCAATAAAAAGTCACATACCATGCTGTCACGGTTCTGATTTCAAATTAATGGGAAAAATAATGAAATTAGTGCATTCCTAATTTTGCTGAGGACCCACAGGAGCACCGTCGTGGACGCATCGCGGGTCCCCAGACTCCACTTTGATAACACCCCCCCCCACTCCCCCTTCCTCCTCCTCCTCCTCCTCCATTGAGAGCAAGTTTGGAGGAAAAAAAAACTTGAGGAAACGTCACGAACATAAACACATGAAAACAGCCGTACGTACCCTGGAAATCTGTCATGAGGCGTGAAGTCGCCGTGTTTCCAGTCCGTGTCGTGGCCGCGGTCCTCCGCTTATCAAGTCCTGAAATGTGAGAAATGTTCAGTACCTCCACAGCGCCGCGAGCTCTGCGGACGGCGGGCGGGGCCACGGCGGCCCACGGCGGGACGCGATTGGCCGACCGACCCGCCTGTCAAGCCTCCGCCTCCGCCTCTCACGGGGCAGCGAATGTGCACCATTTGTTCCGAGGACGAGCTTGTGCTGCCTTCGAGTGCAGTCGGAAACTTCACCACCAGGGTGAAAAAAAGCGCGCTTGAATTGAACGGCCCAGCAAAAATAGTGGTAAATACGATTGCGAAAGTCGGGATGTACTATGGCAGAGGTTCACAAATGTTTGGACGTTACGAAACAAGAAAACAAACATGGATTTTGTCCTACGTATTTTTTTTGTTGCAGATTTAGTATTCAGTTGGATGATGATAATAATAGTACTATTAATAATGTTCCTTTTGGTGTTTACCAAGAATGCAAAGAAAAGGAATATGTATCCATGTTATCCAAATAGTTGACAAAATCAATGAACAAAAAGTATCAGAAAGAAAACATACTTATGTAATAATACAAATAATATCAACTATTATTGTTATTATTATTACATAACAATTTCTATTTATATGTAACACTTTTCAGCAAAGGTAAGGCAGAATTTTACACAATCAAACATGCAAAACTGTCTACACATTTCATACAGAGATGATGAATGGTGATGGTGAAATTATTGTTAAACTATATTTCATTGGGGACCTCCCTGAAAGCCCTCAAGGACCCCCATGAAGCCCCTCTAACCATGATTTGAGAACCACTGAGTGGAAATATGATGTGTCAGAGTGAGAGAGCAAGAGCCTATTAAAGAAGAAGTGCAAATAACTTGTGGTACAACGTCTTTTCTAATACTCTTTATTTTACCTCAGTTGTTTTTGAGTGAATTTAAATATTACTTACTGATGACTGACTGATGCAGATTTTCTTACGAGGTGCCCCTGAAAGCAGCATTTAAAGGGACAGTGAACCCGACGCGGAGGGGGAAGGACGTGACCGGAAATAATGGGAAGCCAGTGACCATATAAGGAAACTCGCTATTAACGCCAGTGTTAAAATTCTCATTTTCCGTCTCTTCCTGCTGAGGCTGGTGCAACTTTTCCTGTAGCCGGAATATGACATCACCGGCCCGCCCTCTGTCAAATCAAGTGACTTTCAGAGCTTTATTAAAAAAAACTTAAAAAAAAAAAAAACCTTAAAAAAAAAAAAAAGTTAACTGAGATCATCATAACTTACACAAGTAATGAAAAGATACATAATGAATGGAAAACAGTCACATAAAAAATACAAAGAAATTATAATGAGTGAGTTCTTCTCATTTAATGTATCAAGTAATTCTTATATTAGAAGTACATCAACTTTTCGTTTCAGATGCCGGCCCATGTCTGTATTAAAGTTTGTGTTTATGATTAAAATGATAATAATTAAAGTACCATGCTGTGTTAATACATTAATGGCAGATTTAGAGGCCTTTGCGGTGTAATTCATAACTTATATTGCAAAGAAATGAAAAAAGAAATCCTGTTTGATTAAAAAAAAAAAAATCTACAAAATCAAGCATTATTGGAATGGTTTGATATTGATGATTCCCACTTCAAAGTCAACACAGTCACAGCAGACTTCAGTTCTCTGTTGGTTTATTAGGGCTTAAAAAGCTTGGAGCAATATCAGAGTATAAATGTGCACAGGAAGTCCTTGGGTTTTACTAAAACTGTCCTCCAAACAAGTAGGAAGGAACTCAGAAAATGTTTGTGTGTGCTAACATTGGCTTGTCATTTTGTCTTTTATTTGACATCACCACGCGACATATTATACCAGGCTTGTTAGCATTTAGTGACCCTGAGTCCACTTATACTTTAATGGCTGTGTAAGCGTCTCACAAACAGAAACAGACAGGCAGGTCGGTCACTTGTGATGTGACTAAATGTCGGCAGACTCAGAGCTGAGGGGAAAATGGATTCTTAGCATTCCATTAACACGAACCCTCCCTCCACTCCGATGGTGTTTCTTTTTGAGGCACAATTCCTCTTTCTCTGGTGTCTTGGTTTCTCATCAGGCTGCATTTTTGCTGAGTCACCGAGAGGCTATTAATCTTTAACCATGACCAATACTAGGCGATAGTCATAGAATTAAGAGGATACTTTTATTTTCTCAATACCTTCTCTGAGTTTCAGCCTGTATTTGAATGATGTTATGTAAATGACAGTTTCATATTTATTAACATGGAAAGTTTCACTGAGGTAGACAAACAAAACAGCATTCATTAAAAACAAACAATGTAAGGACAAGTGAAGTCCTCAGGCTTATTTCCAGTGTCTTTTACTGTGAACAGAGTGTGTAAGCAGCCATTCCTTTATGAGATGATCCTGTGGAGCAAACAGACAAGACTATTGTTACATTAAGCCAGTGTAACTCTCCCTGCATATCTAATGCAATATCTCACGGTCCACCGTCATCATGTGAGTGCACATGAGGACAAAGGTCCTATTGGCAAACTGCAAAGCTCTGCAGAGCAGCTAGCCTGCAGCAGATGGTGCGTCAAATTAACTCCATCTTTCTTCTTAAGTTGTTACCAGAAGGGAAAACCTGCATTAGGTGTAGAGAGAGAACGGCAAACATGTTCCCTGCTTCAGCGAGTGCCACCGCAGTGCCCTTGAGCAAGGTGTTTTACTGCTCACTGGAGCTCCTCAGTGGAAGATGGAGTGTACTGGGCAGCTCGCAGTAACCAGAAGTGAGAAAATGTGACTTGTGGCTGCGCAGAATATGGATATTATATTGATATCATGATATAAAACTAGATATTGACTGAGATTTTGGATGTTGTAATATCATGCTATCTTTTCCTGGTTTTAAAGGCTGCATCACAGTAAAGAGATGCTGTTTTCTGAACTTAATAGACTCTTTTAGACTCTTTTATCATTTACCCTGCTGGCCTGCTCATCGAATCAACATTACTAATTGTCGTTTATAGTGTAAATATTTTGTAAAAGTACCAGTAGTCATCCCTTTATTCTTTATTCTTTATTTGAATTCCCACTTGCTTCCAGAAGGAAACCCTTTATATATCGCCACAATATTGATGTTGAGGTATTCAGTCAAAAATGTTATGATATTTGATTCTGTAGACATAATGTGA
This sequence comes from Myripristis murdjan, assembly GCF_902150065.1. Classification (NCBI taxonomy): domain Eukaryota; kingdom Metazoa; phylum Chordata; class Actinopteri; order Holocentriformes; family Holocentridae; genus Myripristis; species Myripristis murdjan. The sequence goes on from NC_044001.1 coordinate 5,094,163, forward strand.
CTCTGCTCAACCAAGGATCAATCTGGTGGGATTGTGTTCACGAGTGTGTGTGTGAAACAGGATGATACTGAGAAAGAGTTTACCTGCTACACAAAACTGCACTAGACCAGTTTATCGATGTTGTCTCAGTTGCGGCTCATCACCAGTAGAGGTTGATGAAGGACAGATTCCTGAAAGCAAAACTGAACTTTGGTGGACTGTTGGGTTGTATGGCTCCCTGGGTGTGATTCGAGGCCACATGGTGGTGAAATATCTTCATTAGCTGCTCTGTGCTCCTATAGGCTGCTACTTCACAACACTGGATTTGTATCTCTCCATTCACTTCCACAGCAAAACAGCTCCCAAAATAACATGGATTAGGCCAATATAAAACACAAGTGGCACTACCCTTTTAATTCTTTTTGTGCAGTTACAATTATTTATGAAAGTACTATCGGCTCCTTCCTTCCTGTTGCAAGGTTACCATGTGTAAATTTCCTGTATATGTACCTGCTAGACCTACTTTCCAATTAAAATAGGAAAATAACATGAAAACGGGCATTGAAAAATGGCTACCGGGGCTTCTTGCCTCGTGTATAATCTGTTATGTTTGTGTTCATTTGTATGCAACAACTGTTATTTATTTTGTAGCCATGTTATGGAAGTGAATGGAGAGATAGAAGTAGTGTTGTGGATTAGCAGCCCAGGGGAACGCAGAGCATCTAAAGGGCTGAATTCACCACCATGTGGACCCATGACAACCCATAACTACCATAAGTTCAATGTTGCTTTAAAGCTATAATCCACAATTTCTGCTCATGAGCACCCTCTCATGGCTGCGCAAGAGGAATTATTACTAAGACTGCAGTTTGTCTCTAGCAAAAGTGATCTTGCTGGCTGGTCAGCTAGCATCCTGGCACTACCTATGGTAGCAAGTCAGGCTGCAGCGAACAATTATTTTCATTCTTATTTAATGTATAATTAATTTTCAATTTATGGATAAATTGTTTTATCTATTGAATTTCTTAAATTACTGCAGTATCCGGATGCTCATGCTCTCGCACCCCTGTCAAGCCCTAAACTAGATGTTTTTTTTCTTTGTCCATCTTATACTGAAAATAATAAATGTACATCATAATTCACCAAAGCCAAATCAGTCTTCAGATTGCTTATGAAGACTGAGCAGCAGCCCCATCAAGCACATTCAAATTTATAAAGCTATATCCACAGAATGTTTGGTAGTTTTACAAGGCTAAAAAGGATTAATGTATGAAATTTATGACTGACTTGACTGGTTCAGCACTAGCAGCGAAAACACTGTTTGCTATGTTAATGGAAAAGCCTTTCACATTTTTACTGCTCTCTGTTTCACAATGTTTAGCTACTATTGATCCAGTGATCTGGTAATGAGTTTCATTTCCATGCTTTTTTTTTTTTTTACCTGTAAGTGGGAAATCAGTGAATTTTAAGTCAGAGTGACATCCAAAAAGCTGTGGGCAGTGAGAGATGGAATATATCAAGGGGACTTATGTTCATGACTATATTCAATAACAACCCGTGTCACACAGTCAATAGTTGCACCTTTTATTATAAAAAATATTTACAAAGATGCTACAAGTTTTTTCCTTAATATAAAAAAATGCATACATTTTACAACGGTAATTAGTCTTTGAAAATCTAGCTCCCATTCAGACCAGAGTGACATCCTTCAGAGGAGTGTTGTGGTAAGGTATTAAGCGCATCGTAATACTGTATTTTTGTCAATACGTTTGCCTGAGTTAATCTCATCGTGATAACAAGGAACAATTTTGAAAATGCATTTAATTTTCCACATCTTTAGGAGAAAAGGCAACTGTTTGCATAAAGTAATTAAAAGGACATTTGAATTGTATACAATCATTTTGAAACATGTATGACAGAGCTGCATAGTGAATTGAATAGTAACCCGGTTATTATTAGTGATAATAATAAAAATGCAAGGAATAAATAGGTACTGCATTTAAAAAGGCAGGGCAAAATTTGGATAACTATAATTTCATTGTGACTTGTGGATGATCTGAGAAGTCGTTATGGCATGTCTGTACCTAGATATAATAAATACAATAAATAAGACAGCAATAAATTAGATGGGTCAACACATAGAATTTGTTTGCAATTCTACAAATGACAGAAAGAAATATGGCTTCTTAATGCAGTTTAGCGCCCCGGGGTTTCTCCAAATGCTTCAAGAAAAGCGGTATGTTATTTTATGAGATCTACGTGTAAAGCCCGGGCAGGAAACTAATTTGTCCTCAGGCTCCTCATCATTTTTCCAGCCAACTTGGTTTTCAGGACGTAACCGAACGTCCCAAAGATGTCCATTTACGTCCCAAAGCGACTGGAAGAGTTGGCGAACTTACCTCACAGACAAAACATAACCAGCGTCTGGTTGGTGGCTAGTTGTAGTTTCCCACCCTGCATAAAGCTATTGAGAAAATGAAATAACAGTGCCCATAAAAGTGTGACAATGCCAGTCCTGACACCTTTACAGTATAACTTGATATACCAAACCATGGGAAGACATTGTGTTGAGTCTGGCTACATTAAAATCTTAAAAACCGCTTGGGAGGAAAGAAAAGAATATCAAATGATACTTGCAAAAATCCCCAAGCTGTATAATGCAAAAAATATATTTCTATATACACATACGTACATATACATATATTTCATTCATAATTGCTCAAATCTTTAGGAAAATATGTATTGATTCATAGATTTGGATTTACAATTTGTTCTGGTTTCTGGTGCATGTAGTGTAATGAATTGTTCCTCAGTCCATGTAACAATAAATAGAAATGGACAAAATGGCAGAAAACATGACCAAAAAGACCTAGCATGAGAGAATGTATGACAGAAGTAAACATGGAAAGTATGTAAAAGGAAAAATGCATCATGGTATAGGTAATTATCTTTGCCTTCTCAGATATTGTTGACGTTTGGATTTAATAAACAAGGTAGGAAACCAACTGTTTTGCACGCTGGCCACAGTGGCAAAAATTCACTTATGAAAACTGATTTTCACTGCCTTATCTGCCAATGACATTTTTAGAATAAACCAAAAGGCCCCAAACAATGGCTGGCTACTTGCCCAAGTGGCTGACAGAGCAGACAACAAACCTACCCAGCCAGCGCCAAAGTATTTAATAGCATTTGGCCGGCGGCTGGTGTTAATTTCCCACCTTGTTCACAAAATATCTAAAAACGTCCACATGTAACAATACCACATACAGAACATGCACACGTGTGATGTGCATAGTCTGGTAAGAGTCTGAGATCAGTACAGCCTACAGGAATGTTTCACGAGCCCACTATGATCTCCATGATGTGGTCCAGTTCGTTTAGGTCTGACCTGCAGCTCGTGCTGGAGCTGAGGGCCGTGGGCCCGTGAGAGGAAAGGCTCTCCAAGAGGTCATAGGGGCCCATCTTCGGGGCGCTCTGCATGCCCGTGAGCACGGTATCCAGGTCATAGTAGGAGGCGTCCACATCCGAAAACAGCTCCTCGAGCGCGGGGTCAGGGGGCGGCGCCGGGTGCTTGATCTCAAAAGTCCCAAAAACCTGCTCTCCTGTCCTGGAGTCTCCAGTCAGGTGGTCCCGGTCTGCCTCCTCCCCCTCCGATACACACTCCTCGCTGTCCTCCTCTTCATCCTCCTCACACTCACCTTCCTCCTCCTCCTCCTCCCAGCAGGGCCCCATGCCAAAGGGGCCCGGCAGGTACGAGGCCGAGGAGAGCTGGGGGGAGACGGTCGACAAAGTGGACATGGTGACCTCGGTGTCCCCGTCTCCGTCCATCACCACCTCCTCCGAGTGGTAGCCTTCCTCCAGCCCCACCACTGAGAACGGCTTGGGGCTCTGGCCGGCCTGAGCCGCCATGTCGGTCTGCCGGCAGAGCACCTCGGTGGCCACCAGGCGGTCGGCGGGACACTGCGCAGCCGCCAGGGCCTGGGTCATTATCTGCCAGGTGCCGTCCTGGGTCATCTCCTCCTGGATCTGCCGCACCGTGTTGGCGATGAGCACGGAGCGGCACAGGTTGGGCTCCACCAGCATGTGGCAGAGCTGCAGCTTGATCAGCGACATGTCAAGCAGCGACTGCCGCTGCAGGCTATAGGAGGACGACAGCGTCCGAGCTGCAGCGGACGGAGCCGGCTGGCCCTGCTCGCCGCTGGGGACCGGCTCCTCCCCGGAGTCGGAGAACTTGCGCTTTGTGCCCTTCGGGAACATGTTGGCTCTCTGGTGGTAATGAGACAGAAATAGTGTCAGGCACCTCGTGGGAAAACTTATTTAAACATCAACAAACTTATCACACTGACAGACACACAAGAGGCCTACTGTTCTGCTGAACTTCACTAGTGAAATCACATTTGAAGAAATAAATGCCATGTAAGTAATTATGTAAATGTGTGATGTAATGAGGCTATGTGGTGTAATAACAGTGTATGCTTATAAGGGAGCTAGGCTTACAAATCTGCTAAATACCATCTGAGACTTATAAATAAACTCTACAGACTAAAAAATCTTTGTGAACTACAGTAAACACTGAATTGTTTGTTGTAGTTGTTTTTTTCTTAAAGTTTGCTATACCTTTCCTGTTGAGAGGCACAGGCAATAGCATAGCAGCTTGGTCCCGGCTGCAACGCTTCAAGTACTTTTGTACGAGCGACAAGCAGCTTTTGTTCAGCACCATTTCTGCCCATTTTAGGCCAGTCTGAGGCAAGACTCCTGCTGGGCGGAACAACCACACTTTTAACAGACCACTGAGCCACCGAAAATAGCATGGTTACCAACTAAATGCGGACGCTGCATCAAAGTTAGCACACACTAGAGACCTTTGTCATAAAACAAAACCAAAAACAGCACTCAAGTTACATGATCAGTGCGTTTATATTCCTTCACACTGCCACCTGTGATTAAGAAAATATCCTAATCAATAAGGGGTTTCTTCTCTCTTGCAAAAGGTAAAAGTTAACAGAATGTGAAACAGTGATAGTATTTACAATTTTCATTGAACACCACTAGCATTTACAAAGAATATCATGTTTCCAGGTCTACGCACGCCACGCTTGAAAAACTAGTAGAGCAAGAATTTCACTTTCTCTTCACTGGGGAAGGGAAGAAAAGTAAAGAGTCAACTTCCTTATTACAGCCAGCTTCAAACACAGAGATATCTTACAGCAAAAAAAAAAAAAAAAAAAAAACACAGTCCTGCCACCATTAAAGGGCCCCTGACTCCCAGAATAGACGAGATGTGAGTAAATATGAGACTGAGCTCTGAACGGTGGCCTGTGGCATTTAATTTTCCATCAGACTGAAAAATAATACGCAGTGTCCGGCTGTGTCTCCCTTGTGTAAAACCTGTGGGCAGGGCATTTGGGTTACTTTGTGCTTCAGTCAGTCTGGGGGAATAATGATTTCACTTGCTTCACATTTTTGTTTGTGATAAAAACAGAAAAATTAAGGGAAAAAAACAATCACAAAAATCAAGGAGGACAATACAATTCAAAAACAGTATTGACACAATTTGGATTGTAAAGGTGGTTATGGCAATAGGATAGAAATCAGACTGAAAACAGCACTGGTGTGTTGAGAACAATACAACCGACCCATTTTTTTCCCCAATAACAAAAAAATTAATATGTCTACACTACTGTTGGGATTGTACACCAGAAAAGCACAATTTTACATTTCTTCACTTTTAGGAGTTCAAGCCAAATGCTGAGGGCCTAAAATCACAAATGTTAAAACACAAATGATAAACTACCGCAAAATGAACACACTGTGGCACTCAGGGGTATTGTGCTATGAGAGTTGTATCACCCCCCCACCACCACCACCACCAAAAAATAATTAAAAAATAAATAAATAAATAAATCATGAAATCATCCCTTGACATTTTGAATTTTCAAACATATTCAAGCAATTGTTTCAGCTCTTAGTGAGGAATCCATAGTAAACTCTCCTTCACATTTGCATTCACTAGAGGGTGGCAATGTGCTTCTTTCATAAAAGGCTTAGACATGAATACCCTGCATTATGACTAATGATGAAAAAATGTAATTAAATCAGAGATACTGCCCTCAGTGAATGATGAACCAAACGTGAACTGGATACAGTCCTACAGCGTGAGAAATTATAATATACCAAATACAAGTGAATCTAATTCATACTGAATGACCTGGAAAGCCTGCATGGTGTGGACACAAGTCTCTGGGCCCTCACTTTGCATAGAAACATATTTCCTGACAGTGGACAGAATAAAGGAAAGTCATTATGAAGTTGCCCGGGTGATCTAAGAAATAAAGGGTGAGAAACCATTATAGACATCTGTTGTCCCCCTTACGGAGAGCATTTTGTGCTGGTCCCTGTTAAACAAAGACACTAGAGAGCACTATCTCCCTAAAGAAAAACAAATGCATGTGGGTGAAATTAAGCCAGGAGGGTTAATATGGGTCTACAACTTGAGAGAGAGAGAGGACAGTGCACAGGGAAAAAAAGAGACAGCTTTGGACATGGCAAAATATTGTCACAGGTATATCAAATATTAGGGTGTTCAAAAATGCAAAATATTACGAGTGTGGCCGCATTTGTCCTGCTATAAATTACATAACACAGTATTGTATGTCAGATAGTATTACTATGCCAGGAGCCAGAAAGCCAAACAAAAATGTAAGCTTCCTTTACGTCAATGGCTCCTAGCATGGCCCATCCCCCACCGCACACACAGAGAAAACCAGCACTTTCACAGCTCCCCGTCTTATTTGAATGAATAAACCCACGACACAGTACCATTAACCTGCACATTTCCCAGTCAACAACATGATAAATCAACACCCAGGCCCTCATTTTCCTTTTAAGCCGTGTGGCTACGCTAACCAGAGCGGGGAGCGCCCGTCGCCGCGGCCGCCGCATGCTTTTGTCTCCGGGCATCAGCAGAGAAGGAAGCGAGCGACAATGAGGCCATTTTGCTCTGGTGGCTAACAGCTAGCTAGCTATGCTACGGACCTCACTTCAGGCTTGTGAGCTAGCTGACTGTGGCTAAAAACGGCTCAATGAAACTGAAAAAGATGCCTCGGTGGATGTATATACACAAGAGTGAACGCCACGGCCCGGCCTGCTCGGAAAAATTAACTAGCGAGCAAAGCGTAAAGCTAATTAGCAGAAGCGCCCACCCCGTCTCCCCGCGGTCCTTCCTCCTTCCAGCCAAAAACAAGAGTTTTCACGGCGGCTGGATGGTTAAGTTCGCTAAAAAACATAAATTAAAATCACGACGCCGCTCAAAATGCCTGGTTAAAAGCACAATTTGCGGGTGATTAGCTCGACGGTACTCACCTTGCGTTTGTGTTATTTTATTATTCCCGTCTCGGTCATAGGATCGACTGTGTGGAAGCGGAGATCAGGTTCAGATGAGATCATTCATGCCACGGCTTCAAAACTACCTCCGTCCTGCTGCTGCTGCCGAGCGGACGGCAGGAGGGAAGGAAGGGGGAGGGGAGCCAACAAAAGCTGCCTCGATCTGCCTGAGATTCCCTTTTTTTACTGCCTTAGTGAGAAAAAAGTAGGACTGAACCGTATATCGTCATCATATCTTATCTCGACAGGATCATGTGTGATATTAATATCTCAAAAGGCAGCGGCGATATGGACGATATCAAATTCAGGGTTAGGGTTTGCCTTCAGGCAGTGATTGGTTTGCTCTAATCAATAAAATACTTTGTGAAGTTACTGCGTTTTCTCAACATGGCATATTAGAGCCACTGCAGGGGCAAATAATAATAATAATAATAATAATAAATAACTAATACTCTGAGAAAAAAAGAAACAGTTTCTAAGGTTAAAGTTGTAAATTAATGAGGAAAAAAACCTGAAAATTCTGAGATTATAAAGTTACAAATTTCCGGAAAAAAATAAATTCTTAGATTATAGTCACAAATTTATTATTAAAAAACTTGAACTTTTTGGGGTCAAAGAACTACAATGGTGTATTAGGGCCATTGTAGGTTTAAAAAAAAAAAATGGAGCTGGGGGAGGGTGGGTAATATTTTGAGAAAAATTTATGTGATTAAAGTGGTAAACTTACAAGAAAAAAAATCTCAAAAATTCATGAGAAAAAAACAGGAAAATCCTGAGATTATAGAATCACAAATTTGCAAGAAAAAAGAAAAAAATTCTCTGAGATTAAAGTCATAAATTTAAAGTTGTAAACCTGGAAAAACAGCTTTTCTTTTACTGTTTTTTTTTTTTTTTTTTTTTTTTTTTTTTTTGACTGGGAACCAAGGACCAGGAACCAAGAACCAGATCTGCAAACTGAAGCAATGTGGTTCCTTGACCAAAAAAAATAAAAAATAAAAAATAAAAAATACACATAAATTTGCAACTTTATAAGAATATATTGTATATATTTATAAGCATGGGATAAACCAGGCTGTTGGAAGACTACAGGTACTAACATTACATTTAGTACCTGTTTTTCCAGCGAGGTACAACATTTATTGAGCCACTGTAAGATTTACAACCAATTAATCAACCAGCCAATCAATAGATTCATTCATCAATCACTGTAATCAATGGAAATAGCCAAAGACACCAAAATAGCTCAGCACTATCACTGTCATTATCATGTCTAGATACACAGATGGAGGAAAAAAAGATTGGGGGGTGGAAAATGTATTCAGGCTAATTAAAAGTTATGTTTTTTCTAGCTTTATAAAATGTCAGAGATTTTTGAGTTATTTTCAAACATCCATGAAAAAAATATTTATCAAGTTAAAGCTACACTTGGGCAACTTGGCATGCTGGTGGCTTCAGCTGGCCGCAAGTTTGTGCATCAGTGACCGATTGAAAACTCTTAAATATCCAAAAATCCTGTTACGTGATGTAAGTAAACTGCACACAACATGTTCATTTTCACCAGCCCAGCCAGTCTGTGATGATTTATACCAAAGAAAACCAAAAAGATGCAATGTTTGATGTTTGATGTAATGTTTGTGAGTCAAATTAAATTGCCATTACAGCCTAAAGAGACATCTGGCAGTGTCACAAAGTGCCTCCAACTGTGGTAAACCTCCAGGATCTCAAGTGCAGTTTATTACCCAAGGCCTTGATTAACTCCAACAATCAACGCATTTACTGTAAATGTATTTATTACAAAGCTAATGCTACAACTACAATATTTTGCTGTCATTAGTCCAACATGGCTGAATTAAAGTAAGTAAATAAACACAGTGTCACTGAGCACAGGGCGCTGAAAGCAAGCTCTCTCATGGCTTCAATATGTGTCTTGAGCATGTTATTATGCTAAAAGTAAAATATATAATGTGTAGTTCATGTGTGTAACACCTGTGATTAATCTCAGTCTATGACAAACATGGTTTAATACTAAGAATTTGATCTTTTGGCATCTATTTTACATATTTTCCCCACATTTAGAAGATGTTCAGTTTATAGGCCTATCACACATATAGCTTGCTATATGTGTGACACCTTCTGTCCCCCATAGTGACTGACTGCATGATTATTTTGCCCCCCAGTGAAACAGAGGTTTTTGCACAAAGGTTTGGATTTGTAACTTCCTGTGGTTGAAGCAGTGTTGGTGCTCATGATCAAAATGCGGTGTAATAGGGTGATAAACTGCGTCTTCTGTTCTCTGTTGCTGCCTCTCTTTGTGATTTACTCTGGTGAGATAGGTGCATTGGCCTAGTGCAGCTTTAATGAACAAAAGAAACTGTACAAAACTTAGATATTACACAAGCTGTGAAGCCAGCAGCGTCACATTCTGATTGTCTTGTTGTTGCTGAGATCGAAGGTAAAGTAGGAAACAAGATTTTTCAGACTAAGTGTAAGGCTAAAACGTACCTGCAGTGTGAAGTACGTACAGTGTGCATGAGTATGGGCTCTCCGTTCAGTGCTGAGGGTGTGTTGTGGATGTGTGTGTGTGTGTGTGTGTTGGTGTGTAGGTGGGGTGCTTTTGGGACACCAGAGCTTCCTGTTGAGCTCTCTGCAGTTGTGTGCCCAATTCAATGAAACATCTGTGATGGGAGCCCAGTGACAATCCTGCTCTCCACTCCCTTTCCTCTCACGTCAAGGCCAGGTTTCCTCATGGGCGCTCCCCTTAAAAATAGCACAAGGAACAGTTAGATGGCTGGGGGGTGTAGGTAGAAATGAGACTCTTTTCATCTGCAACCATCCACCTTGATGATGCGTCACACTGAGTCCCTGCCAGCTCGGTGAAGGTGACCTCTGACCTCCCTGCATTGATCTGCATTGATCCATTAATACTACTACTTCTGCTAATAATCATAAATATAATAGACCTAATGTTGTTGTAGAGCACTTTTCTCAACACAAATAAAACAAATTAACAAGAAAAAAAGGGGAAAAAAAGAAAGAAGAAGAATTAAAGGAAACCAAAGTAAAGCTCGCTGAGGATGACCTCTGATCTCCCTGTGCAGGAGAAAAGATCATTTATGCGCATGAATCCATTAATACTGCACTAACGATAACAGTAAATACAGTAGACCAAACTTAGTTGTAAGGCACTTTTCTCAACATGAATGAAACAAATTAACAAGTAAAAACAACAAGGATAATGTAAATAAATTTAAAATAGATTAAGGGTTTTCTAACCGGCCTCATTAAAGTAAGGCTTTTCTAAGACCTAATTAATTTGCACAAATAAAACAAATGAACAAGAAAAAAGCAAAAAACAAGAAATAAAGTAAACAATATATTAAAATATGGCTTTTCTTACCAGCTATATTTTCAGAAGTATGTTTTAAAATAAAAATTTAGCCCTGAGCGACTCAAATGATCAGTGTTTTGCTGAAAGCCACCAGAAGGAGGGGCTCACACACACACACACACTCACACTCACACACACACTCACACGGCTGTTTTTGGGAATCAAACCTGTTACCTTTCAATCACAGGACAGCTGATCTGTCTAACCCACTGATCTGCCCTGCCTCGTGCAGGTCTCTGCTGGGTTTCATCTTTTTTCGTCTCACAGTATTACACAAAACACCAGAGGAGCAGCCACAACACAGCAGACAGTCAGCAACCACTGTGTCATCAACAGGGTTTCAGGCAGGCAAATCATCATCATCACATTGTAATAACCAAACATTCATGGTCTTCTTAATTCAGTCTATCCGTGTTGAGGCAGAAAAGATAAAGGAGTCCTTATTCTTTTCCCTGGCAGTAGCACAAGTGAACTTACACTTTGGGTATAGAATATTAGAAACAGCTCTCAGTATAATGCACACCAGTCCAACAGCAGCACTAACTATGAGCTCAATGCCAAACATAGAAGTGAATGAACACCTCTATTACTGTGACAACAAGAAAAGCTGAGCATTAAAGGCAGCAGGAAAGCAAACTTCATGGCACAACAGTTGGATTGTATTGTATTAGATTGGACAGGTAGAGCTGATAAAGTGGACACTGAGTGTATATTAAATCACTTGATTAGATCTTGTTGGTGATCCTGATCTGGGATTTCCACCATTAGATGATTATCAGTTTTCAGACATATTGCTATCAGACAGAAGTGATTCTAAAGCTACGAGGTATACATGCAGGATTGAGAAATCAGTTTAACTTAAAAACTGAAGTGATAGAAACAATGTATTTGAGTAACACCAAGTTGGAGAGTTGTTCAGCACTGGTGCCTTTATTATATAAAATAACCTATGGCCAAGTAGCCCACCATCAAATTACTGAAATAACTTAACAAGATAAGTTAATTTAGATATCTCCTGATCACAGTCACTTTTAAAGTGGCACAAGAGCTGATTATATATAGAAACTCTTTCACAATACAAATCACCCTAATTTGCACATGCAGAGGTAAAACAGCCCACATGCCTTAACATGTTTCGCAGACATCTTCGTCCATCCCTTCACATCTTCAAATGTAACCGTGCTCATATAATAGAGGTACTAACTAACCTGCTCTCAGGAAGCTTTGGTGAAATGGAAGCTTTCATTTCCTACAGCACCAGTGGGTGGAGTGCGGCCACATTCAAATGGATGCTTACTGTCAAGTAAAGGTAAGAAAATACAACATAATTTCCTACCTATGCAACTATTTTCCACAAAATTTAGTGCAGAAAATCATCCTTGGTGTTCTCTCTGTTGTAAAGAAGCAGAAACAAATTTACACTTATTTTTTCAGTGGCCTGTTGCCTCTGGTTTTTGTAAAGATGATATATCTTGTTGTAATCGCTTTCCACCCGTTCATTGCGACCGATAAGGATATGATCTTTGTTCCTGGTGTGAAATGTTTAATTCCCTCTTCAAGATGAAAACAAGAGAGCTTTGAATACTGAAAAGATTCATAACATTATTATAAGCAGAGAATATGCATTTTAATTTCCAATGTATGCTCCCTACAGTAACAAAAAAAGGTATTTGTATTGTTGGCCTACCTCTGTTTGCAACATCTTTCTGTTTTTTGCATTATTTTGACTTGCATGCAATATGATAAATTGTCAGTAATAAACAGTTAGGATTACTTACAAACCCTAGTCACTGTTTGAAAGTGCCACAAGGGCTGATTATTCTTCCTTTTTTTAATTGAATAAAACATTTGAGAGCTCTTAAAATCACACGTTTTAAGAGTGTGGCCCCTTCACCGTCTAAATTTAATTATTTTTTCCAATTAAAAAAAAAAAAAAAAAAAGCTTCACTTCAGATTTCTTTTTGCAGCCCTGCACAAGGCGGAACCCAGGGTTGCCAGATCTGTGAGACAAAAGCAGCCAAACAGCAACTCAAAACCAGCCCAAAACCCGGCCAACCGGGTATAAAAACGGCCCAAAAATCAGCCCAATACCAGAACTAAAAATATGCCCATAAAAATCCATATATGTTGCTTTTAAAGTCCAACAGCCTTGCTATAATTGCAAAATGCACCATAATACCTATAAAATAACATCACAAACATTAAAGGCAATTTCCCAGGCAAAGGCAATTGAAAATCATTTCAGCTCACCTGTTAAACTGCTGGCTGTCTCCAACATAAAAAAGAACGGGAAAAAACTCCATGAACTTGAACTATTTACAGCGTTGTCCAGTTTCTTTTTAGACATGTTGAGATCCCTTGCCCTGGGGGCTCAGACTCCTGGCAGCAGATTTCATTAGTCATTCAAAATACGAATCTTTATTCATAGGCATTATTCATCATCTGTATGCCACAGGTCTGCCCAAGCCCAACCCGCGGACAAAATTTGTTACCCACGGTAACACTTAAAAAGTAGCCCAATTTGGCGGAAAAAACGCGGACTTGGCAACCCTGGCGGAACCTTTCTTCGGGGGGAGCAGTTTCACGGCGCCACAGAGTTCCGTTTCCAGCACTTTCTACGCTCGGCGGCTATTCGCAGCGGCACCGCTACAGAGGCAGGCAGCAGCGGCGAGAGGCTTCTAGAAACAACGTGCCGGCACAGGCTGCTCCCCGCCGCTCACACACACTCACACACAAACACTTTTATAAACTGTTTATCCAGCCCCAAAATGGCTAAATGGGGAGAAGGGGACCCTCGCTGGATCGTGGAGGAGAGAGCCGACGCGACTAATGTCAACAACTGGCACTGGTGAGAGCAAAGACGGAGAAAAGGACACGGCGTGCTAACCGGCTAATGCTAACATCACACACACCGAGCTGCTGCTTCATCTGGAAAGCTTTGACCGTCCGATTTTACACTTGAATTAATATTATCGAGTGTGTTTAGACAGACACGGGCCGGTGAGAGGTTGGTTTTTATGTAATTATCGTTGAAGCATCACCGCTGAAGGCATTAAGGTTAGCTCATGTTCATTTTCCAAGTTAGCCAGCTAGCCGTTATTACCGTGTCGGTGGCTAATCTACACAGCCAACATCCCCCGGCTTCACGTACCGCGTTTAAAGGTGCGAGTTAAATGCCCGTGGTGTTACTGAGCAGCGATCAGATCCCACCTGAATCCACACACACCTGGATTAACTGCTGTTGTCACACCGGCTCTCAGGTGTAAGCTGAGTTTTGCTGCCAGGTTACTATCAGTGAATGAATCCAGGTTTGGATATTGAGGCTGGATGGTCCTCTATCAGTACTGACATGGACACACGTGAATGAATATAGATAGATAGATAGATTCCAGACTCAAGGTCCATATAAAAAATAATTAAAAATAAAATAAATTAAAAGAAAAGAAAAAGAAAACACACAAAATAATAATAATAAAAAAGTCTAATGACTCATTTTTAAAAGACATTTATACCAGTGCCCCCAGAAGTGAGATGTGCAGCGTGTGTCACTGAACATAATATTTACCAGTGCCACAACAATTTGATTCTCAGAATCATTTAACCGGCAGATGAACCTGTGCAATACATTTCTCAGGACCGCTTGCAGCGTGTTCACTCCAGCACTCACAAACACCTCACTCGCACTAGTCCATCTAGGCCTTTTTAAAAGTATCCTTAGAGCGTCATTGTATGCCACTTGTAATCTCTGCAGGCTCGCTTTTTTATAGTTTTAACCACAGATGAGCAGTGTACAGGGGGGAACAATACACTTTAAACAAAGTCAGCTTCACATCAACAGTGCAACAACCGAATTTACATGACAAAACATTTGCTCGCACATACAACATACGACACTGACGATACATGTCCTCATCATCTGTCAGTTGGTCTGTGATCACATGACCAAGATATTTCACTTTACTGCAGATATTTAGAACATTACCTGAGAGTTTAAAGTCAGGAAAAGTCATATGTCTGTCCTCCATGGTTCTGCAAATCATGATTACACTTTTTGAATCGTTGTACTTTATGTCATGTTGTTCCCCATACACAGAGCACACGTTAAGGAGCTGCTGCAGACCAGCTGAGCTCGGACTAAAAATCACACAATCATCAGCGTACAGAAGATGGTTCATCACTGTACTACCGACCATACAGCCAGTTCTACATGAGCTTAATTTTTTAAGCTCATGTATACTGTATGTATTATTAAATGTACTTAACTTTACTGTTACCTATAAATTTACTAACAATTTTCATCAATTGGGGTCAATTTTCCCTTTAAATAAACCCCCCTTGACACACACACACACACACAAACACATTCACACACTCTCTCACCCTGCTTATACATCAAGTTATTTTTGGAGTCAGGTTTTTCCTTCCCACATGTCATATTAGCTATCAGTGGCTCTTGCGCCACTACAGGTTTTGTGAGGGCCATAAATCTGAGGGAGTTTTTTTGATTTTTAGAAATGTCTCAAGGAAATTGAATCAGGTCAGCTGGACTTAGTTATATGTCTTAGAAGACGTTTTGCCTCTTATCCAAGTGGCTTCATGTTGTTCACTAGACTAGACTGGTTAGTCTGAGATGTCTGAGACCTGTACGAATGAGAATACGCGCAGACATTATTATAAATAGCATGTAATTCTTCCTCAGTGTCATCTGGAATGACTAAAACCAATGTGTGTAAAGTGTTTTTCTTACATGTTTTATGAAGCTAAAAAAAAAAAAAAAAAGCCTGCAGTCAGATTGACCCCAGTGAAACACATATGGGTACAAAATGAGCTCAGGACACTGAAAACAAATCATCATGTTAATTTCATGTTTATCAACTTTGCCATTCATACACAAGTTCATTCAAAGTGCTTCGCAGTGGCACAGAAATACATTAAGAAAGCAGAAGAAGAAGCAGAGACAAAACAAGAACAAGCTAAAAAAAAAAAAAAAACACCTTTATGATTAGGAGGTGGTATAGGTATCAGGTATGTCCAGGAAGCAAATTTCACAGTTGAGGAGCAGAGGAACTGAAAGCCGCTTCACCTGGTTTGGTTTTGATTCCAGGAATCACTGAGCAAACCTCTCCAGATGAGCTGAGCAGCCTGGAAGTAAATCAGAGATGTATCGAGGCCCAAGACCATATAGGGCTTGGCAGACAAGAAATAAGAGTTTCGCTGTTGGGTTAACAACCTGTGCAGTTTAATCTCCTCTCTAGCTTCATTCACGCACCAGGATTTTTTCCCCTTTATCTAACTAAGGTAAAACACACTTTGTAAGCAGCTGCTGTTCTTAAGTTTCCGTCAGCGTTCAGGATCTGAATGTGTGCCACCAGTAAAGACATAATAGTGGATAACGTAAGACTTGACAACTTTTTGTTTTTGAGCCACATGCCTCTGCAGGTGACAGAGGGAGTCCTACCAGAATAAAATCCAGCTGAAACCAAAAGCCAGACAAATTGTGTCTGATGCTGTTCATCTCCAATTCATAAATCTGCCCTTGCACACACACACACACACACACACACACACACACACACACACACTGTAGAGCCACCGCAGCAACCAAGAACCTTTACAAACAAATTTCCACATCTGCAGACAGTAAAGATTATCTATAATCTAGAATCCTGCCTGTTGTGAATCCCTGTAGTGTCTGGCTGCCAACTCGGCTTCAGAAAGATACACTTGAAAGAAATATATAGGTACAAAAAAGTTTGGAGTATCAAATAAATATTTCAGCATAGAAAATGAAGAAATGGGTTCTCATTTTCCAGTTCGAGAGTCTCACACAGCTGGGCATAAAAAGTCAAGAAAAAGACGAAGAAAACAAGTTGAAGTGATTATTGCCTTTACGGTTATGTCCTGGCATTTACTGTAGTCGTCTTGACTTTCAGGACTGAACGAGATGCAACAAACTGGTCGTCCGACAAGTTAAAATCTCTGCTGCTCGGGCTGAGTGTGGAGAACGAGGATGGAAGGTGTGAGGTGACGGATGTGAGCAAAGTGGAAGGAGAAGCCTCGATCAACAACCGCAAAGGGAAACTTATTTTCTTCTACGAATGGAACCTGAAAGCAACTTGGACCGGTACGTGTGGGATTAGGATACTGCTTTAGTTTTTTTGTTGTTGTTTTGAACTAATAATGCTTTAGTTTAAAATGTTTTAATGCCACACTTGCGGCAGCAGGGCTGATTGCTTCCTTTCCTGCGGCGTTGCATCACTGCCAAAAGAATAAAGAGGAAACAAGCAGGAAACAAACCTTTTCATCGGCCTCCTGTGGTGGCTGCAGCCCTCTGAAATTTAATAGCCACTCTGAGTATTGCAGCAATTGTAACTCTACCAGCAACCCAAAAAGAGACTCACAAGCTGAAGTCAGCTTTGCCAGCACAGTGCAGGGGTCTCTAGTCATGATTTCACACCTTTATTTTCCTTAGAGAAGAAATGTCTTATTCTTTTTTTTTTTTTTTAACCAGGAAAGACAAAAGGAGGCGTCAAGTACCAAGGAGGTATCGAAGTCCCAAACCTCTCCGACGAGAACGACATGGAGGATCTTGATGTGAGTTTTAACATTTAACACGTTACAACATGACGCCTGAGAGGTGGCAGAACGGTGTCGAGGTATTGATCCTGTGGCCTCTGTGCAGATCGCTATATCGCTGAACAAAGACGAGCCGGAGACGCCACTGCTCAACCTGATGAGGACGAAGGGATCCGACAAAGTGCGTGAAGCTTTGGGGAGTTACGTCGGTTTCTTAAAAACAGGTGAGGGAACCGGCCCTGCTACTCAGGCTTTTATTTTCTCTGACATTTATAGTTGAATGAAGTTCTTCTGGGACAAAATGTCTCAATTATATTTTGGCGAGGAGAAGTTTAAGCTGATAAATGGTTAATAATATTAATGATAAGTTAATAAAGTTAATTCAAGATTATTTATTTATATGTGGCGTGTTTAAGAGTTACAAAGTACTTAACAGACATCAAAATGCCAAATACAACTGCCAAAGATTAACGAGCTCACACATAAAATGCAGCATAGCCTTTTTTTCTTCTTCTGTGGATATGCGCTTTCTTTTAATTTAGTTAACTATAGTCTTGGTTAAAATAACCTTTATTTTATGTTGTATAAATAGTTGTATTTTTACAATACTGAATCAGTATTAGCACTGACTTTCAGAATGAACTTAATGATTTACTTATTTTTAATGCTTGTGCCTTTTACAAGCATTTTAACACAAGAAATCGGACACTGATCCAGTAAAACTGATCTGACATACTCTGTACATTTATAATATTAATAATTACATAGTTTCCTTGTAGGTTTTTTGAAATATTTTTGCTACTTTTCTGTTAATTATTTTGGAAAATTTCTACTTCAAGTCTTTTTTTTTTTTTTTTTTTTTTTTTTTTTTTTTACTGTTTCTGTAATTTTCCACTGATTTGTTCATCAACTCATGCTTTTGAAGGGATTCAAGTGAATTTGCTCAGGTTTCAGAGGGTTCGTGGTAAAGTTTAATTCCCTGCTGTTAGGACGTCTCATATAATAACGAAGCCTCCTTTGTCAGTGATGATGAAGATGAAGAGTCTGCGCTAAGCTAACATGCTGTTGTGTTGTTGTGTCAAGAGTTCACACAGGGAATGATCCTGCCCACCGCTAACGGAGTGTCCAAGCCTCAGTCGTCCTCGCAGGCAAAAACCAAGATGGACAAAACTCAGGTGGGTGCCGGCACGTTAGCTTAGCATAAAGACTTGAAGTCAATGGGAGTCATTAGCCTAGCCTTTTCCCCAAAAATGACAGGAGGCCTCCTCCACGCAGGCCTGTGTGTCTGCCTCGTGACTTCGACCTCCGTATTCTCCGTTCTCTTGAAACGCGCCGCCAACAGCAAAGTGGGTCAGGGGTCAGAGCCTTTGTGTCCTGACAACGCTGCATCGACCTGAACTGTACAAACGCAGAAATGTTCAAATCGCTGACATTAAAAGCTACGAGCAGTAGAGTGCTGATGTTAAAGCTGTTGTAAAGTGTCGCTACTACAAATGTAATGGCAGCTCTAAACGAGTGCCGCTTTTTACTGTTATGTTGAAAGGAAAGACATTATATTATGCAAGAAGGTAAACTGTTTCCTGAGTAGTTTGAAAAGGGACAATACATTTTTTTTTTGTTTTGCTGTACCATGGTAGAAAATGCCGTCTGCTTTCCTCTGAGGGGTTAATAAACTTGTTGATGACTCAGTGATGACTGAGCTAAGAGCTGAGATTTCTCACCTTCCAGTCCAAATAAAAATGAAGCAGGGTGTTACTGACTTTTTTTTTAAAGAGCAGGCCACTTTACTGTTAGTGCAGCAGACAGCCCCGGTATCTTCACTGACCAAAGTTTTGTTGTTTGAAAATAGATTTCCTCGGGCAGCACGGCCACTCCAGTCAACACCGGCGTCAAGATCCCCACCTGTAAATTCAGCATGAAAGACACCTTCCTCACCTCGCCAGCCGAACTCTACAGGGTTTTTCTCAACCAGGAGGTGAGACTCACAGCGGCTGTGTTACGATACGTGGCTCTAATCCTCGGTGTGATGTTTGTTTTGGTGCCTTCAGGGTCAGTTAATCTGTAAGGATTAAAAAAAAATCTGACGGCATTGTCTTAAGGCTTTAAAATTTTACTAATTCTGCACGTACTCTTAACACGCACGCTCATGCTTTAGCAGTATGTTGTAAGATGCGCAGTTTTTGTCCTAGTTTTTGTGTTCATACTTTGTACTGCTCTGTAAAACACTTTTTGATGAAGTGTTTAGTTGAAATCATAAATTTTATGAATAAAACTGACAACTGATCTGTGTTTGCCTCGTCACTGTGTAGATGGTCCAGGCTTTCACGCACGCTCCCGCGAGCGTCGACGGAGAGAAGGGCGGAAAGTTTCGTCTGCTAGACGGAAATGTTTTCGGAGAATTCACAGAGCTGGTGAGAGATTCTGTCCTCATGTCATTTTTTAATATTTATAATCTTAATTGTAATCTATGATATTTAGCTGCTGTGGATAACATTTTCTCCTGGGAGGTGACAATTCTTCATCTCACCATCTGACGCTTGACGGCTCCTTTTGCTTCTTCTCCAGGTCGCCGAGCAGAAAATAGTCATGAAGTGGCGGTACAGCACCTGGCCCTGCGGTACGTCCAGCTCCCTCATACCTGTTCACAGGAAAGTCACATCAAGAAAAAAATAGATTTTTTTATGTTTCTGTTACAGCCCAGTTCAGATTAGGTTTTAAAGGCATGCTTCACCCATAATGCATAATTTTTGTATCAGGTACTCACTGTGTGCCGCCTTGAACCTCGGACAAAAAGGTTTTATTCTTCAGTCTTCAGATTATTTCAAAAATGCTAG
The DNA here is from genome assembly GCF_902150065.1 of Myripristis murdjan. Lineage (NCBI taxonomy): Eukaryota > Metazoa > Chordata > Actinopteri > Holocentriformes > Holocentridae > Myripristis > Myripristis murdjan. Next base: position 5,114,323 of record NC_044001.1, read on the forward strand.
CCGTCTGTGATCAAATAGAAAAAATCAAATCCATAATTTTATTTTACAACAGCAAAACTCTTTTAAAAAGTTAAACGTACAGAGGTGAAAATGTTATTGATTATCTTGTGTCAGTCCGGGGAAGTCAGATAAAGGGGTGTTCTGCCCAAAACATTGGAGTATCCCTTTAACATAAAGATAGATTAGAATAACCACACGATTTAGGGTCGAGGTGTGTCGATGATTCGATACCAGAAACTCCAGGCTCGATGTTTTCAGGGTTTTGGGGTTGAGGTGGGACCCGAGTGTCTCTTGTCCTGTTCATGTGGCCTGACCTCGGTCGACTGATGCCGAGCTGAAAGGTGTTTTTTCCCCCTCAGAGCACTACGCGACCATCACCCTGAGCTTCTGCGACCGAGGCAACGAGACGGAGCTGAAGCTGGAGAGCCGGGGCGTCCCGGAGAGCGACGAGGAGAGGACGAAACAGGGCTGGCAGAGATACTACTTCGAGGCTATCAAACAGACTTTTGGCTTTGGAGCGCGACTCTACTGAAGACGGTCGACCGCAGTGCTGTTTTCTTTTTGATCCGTTAAGTTTTTTTTTTTGTTTTGTTTTGTTTTTTTAAATCACTATGTCGCTCAGTCTCTCTGGCACAAAGCTGTCCGACTGTAAACTCCTGTTAGAGTAACGACAGAGACAAAGTAGGTGGGATCAATCTGTCACCTGTCATCTGTATATGTATAAATGTTTTAATTTCTAGAAGGCGTCGAATTCTAGAAGATTCTCCCCGTCAGTATTTTTGGTCAGTTTTGCTAAAGGAACGTTAACGGACTGTGCCTTTGGGAATCATGATGGAAAATGGATGAATAAAGAGAGAAAGTATCTATTGAACCACTAAATGCAAATTGGCCTCCAGTTCTATACCTATTTAAATGTTTGAAAGAGTTTTAAAAAAAAAAAAAATAGTAATTTTATTTGAAGGAAGAAAGGAAAAAAAAAGTCTGTTTCTTTGGAAAAATAAGTGATTGTTATTTTCTACTTCATTTATTCTTTGGCGTTTAAACTGTAGTAAAGATGCTTTTCAGCGCCGATGCATGTTCCATGTAAACGAGTTAGACGGACGAATGACTACTGGATTTGAACTATATTAATGAACTGTCACCATCGCTCAGCAGTACTGTACTTTTCAACCGTTTGGTTCGGTTTCTGAGTTCCTCATGCGCATCACAACCTCAGCGTCTCTGTAAAGGATCGGACTCAAACGCAAGTCAATGTTGGAACATGTAAATATTTTCAATTTCTTATGCAGGTAGCTAGCGTAGCAACTGAAGAAGAAGAAAAAAAAACAACTTTTGCTATATTTGGCTTCAAAATGTAAATTTCTAGGGCAAAAAAAAAAACAATAATGTAAATTTCCATGAGGTTTTCAGAACAAAATGCATCTATTTATTCCTCATTTCATCCCTGCACATTGTAAAAAGAAGTTTCTTGTAATAAACCAATCCCTGTATCCACCTGACTGTGAGCACATCTTTATGTTTTTTCTGCATTAAATTTATGTTCCAGCCACACGAGGTCAAAGGAGCTTGTCTGATTTATTGACAGCATCTTGAAAATCTGCAGCATTTCATGTACATCGCTTGGTTTGGTTAAAAAATGCAAATTCACAAGTGCGTACTGGCCTGAAGTCAAAATGTAAAAAAAAAAAAAAAAAAAATGCACAGTGCCTTAAAATGGTCTAGAGAAAATACAGAATTTCAACATGAAAAATGTGTACAAGAAAATACAAAATATTTATTATTTATTGATTATTTAATTATCTGACATGTAAAGTCTCATGCAAACTACAAACCAAAAAAAAATCTTTGAACAAACTGTCTCCTTTTGTGTAACACAATCAAACAAAAAAATGTGTTTATCATTAAGTTCTTGATGCATTTCAGCGTTTATCTGACGACACAAACTCTGCAGTGCAAAACCTGTTGACCAAGTCTGAATACAGAATCTGAAATGAAAAAGAAACAACAAAAAGCAAAGGGCTTAAGTACAAAATGCTACACATCCGTTTCTCAAAAAACAAACAAAAATCTTCAAATTCGACAACAGTCATCGAGAATGGCATCATCCTCAATAATAAAGGTCTTACAAATAAATGCTTTTTTTTTCCAAATTGCGCTCAATTTCATGTGAGCGATCATTTTGTTAAAGTAACGAATGAAACTTCATGCAAAAATAAATTTACAAAATAAAAAAAACAAAAATAAAAACAACAAAAGGAGGAGCTGCTGGAGGTCGTCGGCTGTTTTCGGTACAGAGTCACAGGCAGATGAAGAGCTCCGACTCCTGCAAGAGCAAGACGGACAGGAAGTCAGAAAAGTGAAAAAAAAAACAAACATGTCCAGGTGAATTAAAGGGACAGGACACCCAAAACTCACAGAAATAATTACAACGACAAACAGACACACCAGTCTCCGTGCTGCACTGCATGCATGAGATTTGCCTTCTGTGATCAGAGGCCAAAGTGACTTCTTCAAATGCCTTCCTCAGTCTGACCAGCAGCCAAAAAACACCCAAAGTATTAATTTTATAAAGCTATGAACAGAGGAGAGGAGGAAAATGTTTGTGGCTAAAACAACCGATCGACTATCGTGTCAAACCCGTCTCCCTTCGATAAAGTCTCGGGTTCGTACGCTGGAGCTGTCGTCGTTGTCCAGCGAGTCGCCTCTCGCTTTCAAGGCCGATTCTCCCGCTTCAGACGGCTTTTTCACAGACATCTCCTGCAGCTTCGTCCTGGGAAACAAACAAAGGTCAAATATAAATAATGACAATGAACTCGGGCTCTTTCAAAGTTGAGGAGACAGCACCTACACTGCAAAAATGATCTCTGACCCATATTGTGACTTGCCTCTGCCTCTATTTCTAATGTGACAACAGCCATCTCCAGCCTGTTATCTACAGGACGGCAGAAGTCCAAAAAGTCCTCAAATACCAGCGGCAAAACCATTTAAAAAATTAGGTGGGACAGTGGAAAGCCAGCTAATAAATCCACAAGAGTCTCAACTTTCCAGTCAAAGCCAATTGATGCAACTCCAAGACTGTTTAGGCCCCAGTCTGCACAAACACACCATTTTACAACAGGCCACAAGAACACATGTGGACTGCAGGGTTTGTGGCCCAAACTGCATGAGGTTAGGGTAAAAAATCCATTAAAAATTGTTAAAAAAAAAAAAAAGAAAAAAAAAAGAATCACGTTACTTTAGGTGAATCGATTTTTCCCCGCGGTGTTCACCTGTATAACGGCCACATGCTCAGGCCTCGGCCGTCCCTCTGGGCCGACTTGGACGTGCTGCGCTCCGCCAGCTCCTTCAGGAAGTGGAACAGCTTCTCCGACTCAATGCACTGCTTCCTACATGTCAGCAACAAAATTCAGCTGTGCAAAACAACAACGAAACAAAAAACCCAGATGGGAAGTGCAGTGTGTGTAAGGCAGCAGAGACCCCCACCCACCGTGTGTCTCAGGGTTATTGAAGAGTGCTGATCATCTTAATCGATAGTTATTATTGTTATCAATAGGAGACCCGGTGCAGACTCACATGTGGGCGACGGATATGACGGCGCTGTGTTTGGACTGGCTGATCAGGCAGGTTTTGGTCAGCAGAGACTTCAGGAACATCTCCAACGCCCGCGCTGCTTTCACTGGCTCAGGAAATCACAGGTCTGCCACACACACTTGTCGTTACACACCTTGACCTTGTTCAGGTTACACTCGGGCTCGTTCACCCACCAGCCTTCAGATCCTGGCCGGGCCTTTGGTGTTTTCTTTGCACTTCTTATTGTTTCGTTTAACCTTCCTGCGCTATTTTCCTGATGTTCAGTGTGTTTACATGCACTGTAGGAGAAAACCAGGTTCCTATAATCTGGTTAAAGTGGAGAGAAAGCCGGTTAACACACAGCTGCAACTGAGCAGCCTCAGTGGCTCCCTCTGTCCTCAGGAGCTGCTAATTATAAAACAAACAAAAACTAAACGTCTTGAACGGAAAACACTGAGTACCTGTCATTTTTACAGCATCAAAAATGTCAAATTTAGTGCAAGACACCAGTTTCTGCGCTTCAAAAAACCTGTAGGAGCCACGAAACACCAGATGGACTACATCTCCCAGCATGCTTAGGGGGGCAGCAGGAGCAGCTGGAGGAAATGCCCAGCTGCCCTGCTCGACCCCGGGTGACCGACAGCTGCCGGTTTTAAACGGCGTCAAACACTAATTTTGTCTTGCCGGTCTCCAGCTGATGTGACTTTCTGTCTGTTGAGGTTCTTTTCTGTTGCAGCTGCTGCTGGTGGCTCTGCTTTGAAAAACTGCTGTCAAAATACAGTAAATAAATCAGATCCACACTGTCACACTGCAAAAACGCAAAATCTTACCAAGATTATTTGTCTTATTTAAAGTCAAAAATGTCTTATTTCCAGTCAAAATATCTCATTAGACTTAAAATAAGACATGATCACCTCAGAAGTAAATTGTTTTTAGACAATTTTCACTTGTTTCAAGTGAAAATTCACTTGAAACAAGTGAAAATTTGCTTGTTTCATTGGCAAAATTTGCCAGTGGAAAAAGTGAAAATTCACTTGAAATAAGTGAAAATTAGCTAGAAACAAGAAACAAATTTTGCCAATGAAACAAGCAAATTTTCACTTGTTTCAAGCAAATTTTCACTTGAAACAAGAGACAGTTGTCTAAAAACAAGTTACTTTTGAGGTGATCATGTCTTATTTTAAGTGTAATGAAATATTTTGACTAGAAATAAGACATTTTTGACTTGAAATAAGACAAATAATCTTGGTAAGATTTTGAGTTTTTGCAGTGCAACATCTGCCCTCAGAAATCACCTGTTCATGCTCTCAGCTGGAGATGCACCAGAACATCGGCACGCTATCGGTATCAGTACCAATATTGGCTTCAAATTAAAATAATCACATCGGCCTGAAATGAATGTGAGCATTTTGAAAAGGCATTGCATTTTATGTCTGCATCTGCTGCTGGGCCTTCACAATAAGAGCGGGCATAGTAAAATGTTAATTCCACTGCAGGAGAGACTTGATGTTTTCTGAAACCACAACCAGCCAAGAGAGTTGGAAAATATTGGTATATTGATAAAAGAAAATCCAACATAGTGCATCCCTGCATCACACATCACTGTGTTTTCCTAAACTTCAGGCCCGTCAGTGAAACACTCAGCATGAGAGTCATGTTTGTTTGTTTGTTTTTTTAAGGATACATATGATCACAGGGACGGCCATCGCGATCCTCCCCACCTCTGTGTTTTTCTGCATGATCTTCTTGATACGACTCTGTGAGCAAAAAAATAAAAAAAAAATTTAAAAAAATCACATCATTCAGAATGAAGCTGCTGCCTTCAGGTGCTCCCCAGAAAACTCCCACTTCCTACAGGGAGGAAAACTTCATTCCTAATAAAATCTGCAACCAAGTGAATTTTACATCCATCCATCCAATCGCACATCCACAACTGTAAACCACAATCTGTTTTTTCCTTCAACATGATTTTTTTTCTGTAACCAACTTTGAGCATCGATATTTTGGCAAAAATGAAAGTTTCAGCAGCAGAACTGGACCAGTTTCCTGTCTGGGACACGGGGTGACAGAAACCAGCTTTCTGATAATTCAACGGAGAAAAGTGGAAAAAGTGATTTTACGGGTCGTATCAGCATGTGGGACAGGCGGCTGGCTAAAACAAGTTAGAGCAGATTAAAAGTCTCATTTTTAGCTCCGTTTTGAGACCATCATGTTCTAGCCATGACTCCTTCTGTGTCAAAATTATTCTCTAAAAGAGGCAAATTTTGACTGTGACCACCCGACTGTTCATGTATTCTCTTGTTAATGAGCAACATGAGGTGAACAAAACTAAACTGCAGGTTGTAGTTATCAGCTGCTGTCAGATTAGACATAAACACAGTTACATGGTGACCATTTGTTTTTCA